>NC_073350.2:5000-7500 GCF_027580225.2 Misgurnus anguillicaudatus | reverse complement strand
GGGTTAGGTTAGGTTAGGGTTAGGGTTAGGGTTAGGTTAGTTAGGTTAGGGTTAGGTTAGGGTTAGGTTAGGGTTAGGTTAGGTTAGGTTAGGTTAGGGTTAGGTTAGGGTTAGGTTAGGGTTAGGTTAGGGTTAGGTTAGGGTTAGGGTTAGGTTAGGGTTAGGGTTAGGGTTAGGGTTAGGGTTAGGGTTAGGGTTAGGTTAGGGTTAGGTTAGGGTTAGGGTTAGGTTAGGGTTAGGGTTAGGGTTAGGGTTAGGGTTAGGGTTAGGTTAGGGTTAGGTTAGGGTTAGGTTAGGGTTAGGTTAGGGTTAGGGTTAGGGTTAGGGTTAGGTTAGGGTTAGGTTAGGGTTAGGGTTAGGGTTAGGTTAGGGTTAGGGTTAGGGTTAGGTTAGGGTTAGGGTTAGGGTTAGGTTAGGGTTAGGGTTAGGGTTAGGGTTAGGGTTAGGGTTAGGGTTAGGGTTAGGGTTAGGGTTAGGTTAGGGTTAGGGTTAGGGTTAGGTTAGGGTTAGGGTTAGGGTTAGGGTTAGGTTAGGGTTAGGGTTAGGGTTAGGTTAGGGTTAGGTTAGGGTTAGGGTTAGGTTAGGGTTAGGGTTAGGGTTAGGGTTAGGTTAGGGTTAGGGTTAGGGTTAGGGTTAGGGTTAGGGTTAGGGTTAGGTTAGGGTTAGGTTAGGGTTAGGTTAGGGTTAGGTTAGGGTTAGGTTAGGGTTAGGTTAGGGTTAGGTTAGGGTTAGGTTAGGGTTAGGTTAGGGTTAGGGTTAGGGTTAGGTTAGGTTAGGGTTAGGTTAGGGTTAGGGTTAGGTTAGGGTTAGGTTAGGGTTAGGGTTAGGTTAGGGTTAGGTTAGGGTTAGGGTTAGGGTTAGGGTTAGGTTAGGGTTAGGTTAGGGTTAGGGTTAGGGTTAGGTTAGGGTTAGGGTTAGGTTAGGGTTAGGGTTAGGTTAGGGTTAGGTTAGGGTTAGGGTTAGGGTTAGGGTTAGGGTTAGGGTTAGGTTAGGGTTAGGTTAGGTTAGGGTTAGGTTAGGGTTAGGTTAGGGTTAGGGTTAGGGTTAGGTTAGGGTTAGGGTTAGGTTAGGGTTAGGGTTAGGTTAGGGTTAGGGTTAGGGTTAGGGTTAGGGTTAGGGTTAGGTTAGGGTTAGGTTAGGTTAGGGTTAGGGTTAGGGTTAGGTTAGGGTTAGGGTTAGGTTAGGTTAGGTTAGGGTTAGGGTTAGGTTAGGGTTAGGTTAGGGTTAGGGTTAGGGTTAGGGTTAGGGTTAGGTTAGGGTTAGGTTAGGGTTAGGTTAGGGTTAGGGTTAGGGTTAGGTTAGGGTTAGGTTAGGGTTAGGTTAGGGTTAGGTTAGGGTTAGGGTTAGGTTAGGGTTAGGGTTAGGGTTAGGTTAGGGTTAGGGTTAGGGTTAGGTTAGGGTTAGGTTAGGGTTAGGGTTAGGGTTAGGTTAGGGTTAGGGTTAGGTTAGGGTTAGGTTAGGGTTAGGGTTAGGTTAGGGTTAGGGTTAGGTTAGGGTTAGGGTTAGGGTTAGGGTTAGGGTTAGGTTAGGGTTAGGGTTAGGGTTAGGTTAGGGTTAGGGTTAGGTTAGGGTTAGGTTAGGGTTAGGTTAGGGTTAGGTTAGGGTTAGGGTTAGGTTAGGGTTAGGTTAGGGTTAGGTTAGGGTTAGGGTTAGGGTTAGGGTTAGGTTAGGGTTAGGTTAGGTTAGGGTTAGGGTTAGGTTAGGGTTAGGTTAGGGTTAGGTTAGGGTTAGGTTAGGTTAGGGTTAGGGTTAGGGTTAGGTTAGGTTAGGGTTAGGTTAGGGTTAGGGTTAGGTTAGGGTTAGGTTAGGGTTAGGGTTAGGTTAGGGTTAGGTTAGGGTTAGGTTAGGGTTAGGTTAGGGTTAGGGTTAGGGTTAGGGTTAGGTTAGGTTAGGGTTAGGGTTAGGTTAGGGTTAGGGTTAGGGTTAGGGTTAGGTTAGGGTTAGGTTAGGGTTAGGTTAGGGTTAGGGTTAGGGTTAGGTTAGGGTTAGGGTTAGGTTAGGGTTAGGTTAGGGTTAGGGTTAGGTTAGGGTTAGGGTTAGGTTAGGGTTAGGGTTAGGTTAGGGTTAGGGTTAGGGTTAGGGTTAGGTTAGGGTTAGGTTAGGTTAGGGTTAGGGTTAGGGTTAGGGTTAGGTTAGGTTAGGGTTAGGGTTAGGTTAGGGTTAGGTTAGGGTTAGGTTAGGGTTAGGGTTAGGGTTAGGTTAGGGTTAGGGTTAGGTTAGGGTTAGGGTTAGGGTTAGGTTAGGGTTAGGGTTAGGGTTAGGTTAGGGTTAGGGTTAGGTTAGGGTTAGGTTAGGGTTAGGGTTAGGGTTAGGTTAGGGTTAGGGTTAGGGTTAGGGTTAGGGTTAGGTTAGGGTTAGGTTAGGGTTAGGTTAGGGTTAGGTTAGGGTTAGGGTTAGGGTTAGGGTTAGGTTAGGTTAGGGTTAGGTTAGGGTTAGGTTAGGGTTAGGTTAGGGTTAGGTTAGGGTTAGGGTTAGGTTAGGGTTAGGGTTAGGGTTAGGG
>NC_073349.2:35440000-35715493 GCF_027580225.2 Misgurnus anguillicaudatus | reverse complement strand
ACGTTGATTTTTCACTCTAAACTGCTTTTCTGAGCTGGAAATCACTTTAAACGGCTTGTTTCATCGTTAGAATGCTCCTGTAAGCATTTTAAGCAGAGTTGTGCACTTTTGCATGAAAAGTCACATTTCAGCCTGAAACGTTGATTTTTCACTCTAAACTGCTTTTCTGAGCTGGAAATCACTTTAAACGGCTTGTTTCATCGTTAGAATGCTCCTGTAAGCATTTTAAGCAGAGTTGTGCACTTTTGCATGAAAAGTCACATTTCAGCCTGAAACGTTGATTTTTCACTCTAAACTGCTTTTCTGAGCTGGAAATCACTTTAAACGGCTTGTTTCATCGTTAGAATGCTCCTGTAAGCATTTTAAGCAGAGTTGTGCACTTTTGCATGAAAAGTCACATTTCAGCCTGAAACGTTGATTTTTCACTCTAAACTGCTTTTCTGAGCTGGAAATCACTTTAAACGGCTTAGAATGCTCCTGTAAGCATTTTAAGCAGAGTTGTGCACTTTTGCATGAAAAGTCACATTTCAGCCTGAAACGTTGATTTTTCACTCTAAACTGCTTTTCTGAGCTGGAAATCACTTTAAACGGCTTGTTTCATCGTTAGAATGCTGTAAGCATTTTAAGCAGAGTTGTGCACTTTTGCATGAAAAGTCACATTCCAGCTTGAAATGTTGAATTCTCACTCTAAACTGCTTTTCTGAGCTGGAAATCACTTTAAACGGCTTGTTTCATCATAAGAATGCTCCTGTAAGCATTTTAAGCAGAGTTGTGCACTTTTGCATGAAAAGTCACATTTCAGCCTGAAACGTTGATTTTTCACTCTAAACTGCTTTTCTGAGCTGGAAATCACTTTAAACGGCTTGTTTCATCGTTAGAATGCTCCTGTAAGCATTTTAAGCAGAGTTGTGCACTTTTGCATGAAAAGTCACATTTCAGCCTGAAACGTTGATTTTTCACTCTAAACTGCTTTTCTGAGCTGGAAATCACTTTAAACGGCTTGTTTCATCGTTAGAATGCTCCTGTAAGCATTTTAAGCAGAGTTGTGCACTTTTGCATGAAAAGTCACATTTCAGCCTGAAACGTTGATTTTTCACTCTAAACTGCTTTTCTGAGCTGGAAATCACTTTAAACGGCTTGTTTCATCGTTAGAATGCTCCTGTAAGCATTTTAAGCAGAGTTGTGCACTTTTGCATGAAAAGTCACATTTCAGCCTGAAACGTTGATTTTTCACTCTAAACTGCTTTTCTGAGCTGGAAATCACTTTAAACGGCTTAGAATGCTCCTGTAAGCATTTTAAGCAGAGTTGTGCACTTTTGCATGAAAAGTCACATTTCAGCCTGAAACGTTGATTTTTCACTCTAAACTGCTTTTCTGAGCTGGAAATCACTTTAAACGGCTTGTTTCATCGTTAGAATGCTCCTGTAAGCATTTTAAGCAGAGTTGTGCACTTTTGCATGAAAAGTCACATTTCAGCCTGAAACGTTGATTTTTCACTCTAAACTGCTTTTCTGAGCTGGAAATCACTTTAAACGGCTTGTTTCATCGTTAGAATGCTGTAAGCATTTTAAGCAGAGTTGTGCACTTTTGCATGAAAAGTCACATTCCAGCTTGAAATGTTGAATTCTCACTCTAAAATGCTTTTTTGAGCTGGAAATCACTTTAAACGGCTTGTTTCATCATAAGAATGCTCCTATAAGCATTTTAAGCAGAGTTGTGCACTTTTGCATGAAAAGTCACATTTCAGCCTGAAACGTTGATTTTTTACTCTAAACTGCTTTTCTGAGCTGGAAATCACTTTAAACGGCTTGTTTCATCGTTAGAATGCTCCTGTAAGCATTTTAAGCAGAGTTGTGCACTTTTGCATGAAAAGTCACATTTCAGCCTGAAACGTTGATTTTTCACTCTAAACTGCTTTTCTGAGCTGGAAATCACTTTAAACGGCTTGTTTCATCGTTAGAATGCTCCTGTAAGCATTTTAAGCAGAGTTGTGCACTTTTGCATGAAAAGTCACATTTCAGCCTGAAACGTTGATTTTTCACTCTAAACTGCTTTTCTGAGCTGGAAATCACTTTAAACGGCTTGTTTCATCGTTAGAATGCTCCTGTAAGCATTTTAAGCAGAGTTGTGCACTTTTGCATGAAAAGTCACATTTCAGCCTGAAACGTTGATTTTTCACTCTAAACTGCTTTTCTGAGCTGGAAATCACTTTAAACGGCTTGTTTCATCGTTAGAATGCTCCTGTAAGCATTTTAAGCAGAGTTGTGCACTTTTGCATGAAAAGTCACATTTCAGCCTGAAACGTTGATTTTTCACTCTAAACTGCTTTTCTGAGCTGGAAATCACTTTAAACGGCTTGTTTCATCGTTAGAATGCTCCTGTAAGCATTTTAAGCAGAGTTGTGCACTTTTGCATGAAAAGTCACATTTCAGCTTGAAACGTTGATTTTCTCACTCTAAAACTGCTTTTTTGAGCTGGAAATGTCTCTAAACTACTTGTTTCATCATAAGAATGCTCCTATAAGCATTTTAAGCAGAGTTGTGCACTTTTGCATGAAAAGTCACATTTCAGCCTGAAACGTTGATTTTTCACTCTAAACTGCTTTTCTGAGCTGGAAATCACTTTAAACGGCTTGTTTCATCGTTAGAATGCTCCTGTAAGCATTTTAAGCAGAGTTGTGCACTTTTGCATGAAAAGTCACATTTCAGCCTGAAACGTTGATTTTTCACTCTAAACTGCTTTTCTGAGCTGGAAATCACTTTAAACGGCTTGTTTCATCGTTAGAATGCTCCTGTAAGCATTTTAAGCAGAGTTGTGCACTTTTGCATGAAAAGTCACATTTCAGCCTGAAACGTTGATTTTTCACTCTAAACTGCTTTTCTGAGCTGGAAATCACTTTAAACGGCTTGTTTCATCGTTAGAATGCTCCTGTAAGCATTTTAAGCAGAGTTGTGCACTTTTGCATGAAAAGTCACATTTCAGCCTGAAACGTTGATTTTTCACTCTAAACTGCTTTTCTGAGCTGGAAATCACTTTAAACGGCTTGTTTCATCGTTAGAATGCTCCTGTAAGCATTTTAAGCAGAGTTGTGCACTTTTGCATGAAAAGTCACATTTCAGCCTGAAACGTTGATTTTTCACTCTAAACTGCTTTTCTGAGCTGGAAATCACTTTAAACGGCTTGTTTCATCGTTAGAATGCTCCTGTAAGCATTTTAAGCAGAGTTGTGCACTTTTGCATGAAAAGTCACATTTCAGCCTGAAACGTTGATTTTTCACTCTAAACTGCTTTTCTGAGCTGGAAATCACTTTAAACGGCTTGTTTCATCGTTAGAATGCTCCTGTAAGCATTTTAAGCAGAGTTGTGCACTTTTGCATGAAAAGTCACATTTCAGCCTGAAACGTTGATTTTTCACTCTAAACTGCTTTTCTGAGCTGGAAATCACTTTAAACGGCTTGTTTCATCGTTAGAATGCTCCTGTAAGCATTTTAAGCAGAGTTGTGCACTTTTGCATGAAAAGTCACATTTCAGCCTGAAACGTTGATTTTTCACTCTAAACTGCTTTTCTGAGCTGGAAATCACTTTAAACGGCTTAGAATGCTCCTGTAAGCATTTTAAGCAGAGTTGTGCACTTTTGCATGAAAAGTCACATTTCAGCCTGAAACGTTGATTTTTCACTCTAAACTGCTTTTCTGAGCTGGAAATCACTTTAAACGGCTTGTTTCATCGTTAGAATGCTCCTGTAAGCATTTTAAGCAGAGTTGTGCACTTTTGCATGAAAAGTCACATTTCAGCCTGAAACGTTGATTTTTCACTCTAAACTGCTTTTCTGAGCTGGAAATCACTTTAAACGGCTTGTTTCATCGTTAGAATGCTCCTGTAAGCATTTTAAGCAGAGTTGTGCACTTTTGCATGAAAAGTCACATTTCAGCCTGAAACGTTGATTTTTCACTCTAAACTGCTTTTCTGAGCTGGAAATCACTTTAAACGGCTTGTTTCATCGTTAGAATGCTCCTGTAAGCATTTTAAGCAGAGTTGTGCACTTTTGCATGAAAAGTCACATTTCAGCCTGAAACGTTGATTTTTCACTCTAAACTGCTTTTCTGAGCTGGAAATCACTTTAAACGGCTTGTTTCATCGTTAGAATGCTCCTGTAAGCATTTTAAGCAGAGTTGTGCACTTTTGCATGAAAAGTCACATTTCAGCCTGAAACGTTGATTTTTCACTCTAAACTGCTTTTCTGAGCTGGAAATCACTTTAAACGGCTTGTTTCATCGTTAGAATGCTCCTGTAAGCATTTTAAGCAGAGTTGTGCACTTTTGCATGAAAAGTCACATTTCAGCCTGAAACGTTGATTTTTCACTCTAAACTGCTTTTCTGAGCTGGAAATCACTTTAAACGGCTTGTTTCATCGTTAGAATGCTCCTGTAAGCATTTTAAGCAGAGTTGTGCACTTTTGCATGAAAAGTCACATTTCAGCCTGAAACGTTGATTTTTCACTCTAAACTGCTTTTCTGAGCTGGAAATCACTTTAAACGGCTTGTTTCATCGTTAGAATGCTCCTGTAAGCATTTTAAGCAGAGTTGTGCACTTTTGCATGAAAAGTCACATTTCAGCCTGAAACGTTGATTTTTCACTCTAAACTGCTTTTCTGAGCTGGAAATCACTTTAAACGGCTTGTTTCATCGTTAGAATGCTGTAAGCATTTTAAGCAGAGTTGTGCACTTTTGCATGAAAAGTCACATTCCAGCTTGAAATGTTGAATTCTCACTCTAAAATGCTTTTTTGAGCTGGAAATGTCTCTAAACTACTTGTTTCATCATAAGAATGCTCCTATAAGCATTTTAAGCAGAGTTGTGCACTTTTGCATGAAAAGTCACATTTCAGCCTGAAACGTTGATTTTTTACTCTAAACTGCTTTTCTGAGCTGGAAATCACTTTAAACGGCTTGTTTCATCGTTAGAATGCTCCTGTAAGCATTTTAAGCAGAGTTGTGCACTTTTGCATGAAAAGTCACATTTCAGCCTGAAACGTTGATTTTTCACTCTAAACTGCTTTTCTGAGCTGGAAATCACTTTAAACGGCTTAGAATGCTCCTGTAAGCATTTTAAGCAGAGTTGTGCACTTTTGCATGAAAAGTCACATTTCAGCCTGAAACGTTGATTTTTCACTCTAAACTGCTTTTCTGAGCTGGAAATCACTTTAAACGGCTTGTTTCATCGTTAGAATGCTCCTGTAAGCATTTTAAGCAGAGTTGTGCACTTTTGCATGAAAAGTCACATTTCAGCCTGAAACGTTGATTTTTCACTCTAAACTGCTTTTCTGAGCTGGAAATCACTTTAAACGGCTTGTTTCATCGTTAGAATGCTCCTGTAAGCATTTTAAGCAGAGTTGTGCACTTTTGCATGAAAAGTCACATTTCAGCCTGAAACGTTGATTTTTCACTCTAAACTGCTTTTCTGAGCTGGAAATCACTTTAAACGGCTTGTTTCATCGTTAGAATGCTCCTGTAAGCATTTTAAGCAGAGTTGTGCACTTTTGCATGAAAAGTCACATTTCAGCCTGAAACGTTGATTTTTCACTCTAAATTGCTTTTCTGAGCTGGAAATCACTTTAAACGGCTTGTTTCATCGTTAGAATGCTCCTGTAAGCATTTTAAGCAGAGTTGTGCACTTTTGCATGAAAAGTCACATTTCAGCCTGAAACGTTGATTTTTCACTCTAAACTGCTTTTCTGAGCTGGAAATCACTTTAAACGGCTTGTTTCATCGTTAGAATGCTCCTGTAAGCATTTTAAGCAGAGTTGTGCACTTTTGCATGAAAAGTCACATTTCAGCCTGAAACGTTGATTTTTCACTCTAAATTGCTTTTCTGAGCTGGAAATCACTTTAAACGGCTTGTTTCATCGTTAGAATGCTCCTGTAAGCATTTTAAGCAGAGTTGTGCACTTTTGCATGAAAAGTCACATTTCAGCCTGAAACGTTGATTTTTCACTCTAAACTGCTTTTCTGAGCTGGAAATCACTTTAAACGGCTTGTTTCATCGTTAGAATGCTCCTGTAAGCATTTTAAGCAGAGTTGTGCACTTTTGCATGAAAAGTCACATTTCAGCCTGAAACGTTGATTTTTCACTCTAAACTGCTTTTCTGAGCTGGAAATCACTTTAAACGGCTTGTTTCATCGTTAGAATGCTCCTGTAAGCATTTTAAGCAGAGTTGTGCACTTTTGCATGAAAAGTCACATTTCAGCCTGAAACGTTGATTTTTCACTCTAAACTGCTTTTCTGAGCTGGAAATCACTTTAAACGGCTTGTTTCATCGTTAGAATGCTCCTGTAAGCATTTTAAGCAGAGTTGTGCACTTTTGCATGAAAAGTCACATTTCAGCCTGAAACGTTGATTTTTCACTCTAAACTGCTTTTCTGAGCTGGAAATCACTTTAAACGGCTTGTTTCATCGTTAGAATGCTCCTGTAAGCATTTTAAGCAGAGTTGTGCACTTTTGCATGAAAAGTCACATTTCAGCCTGAAACGTTGATTTTTCACTCTAAACTGCTTTTCTGAGCTGGAAATCACTTTAAACGGCTTGTTTCATCGTTAGAATGCTCCTGTAAGCATTTTAAGCAGAGTTGTGCACTTTTGCATGAAAAGTCACATTTCAGCCTGAAACGTTGATTTTTCACTCTAAACTGCTTTTCTGAGCTGGAAATCACTTTAAACGGCTTGTTTCATCGTTAGAATGCTCCTGTAAGCATTTTAAGCAGAGTTGTGCACTTTTGCATGAAAAGTCACATTTCCAGCCTTGAAATGTTGATTCTCACTCTAAAATGCTTTTTTGAGCTGGAAATCACTTTAAACTACTTGTTTCATCATAAGAATGCTCCTATAAGCATTTTAAGCAGAGTTGTGCACTTTTGCATGAAAAGTCACATTTCAGCCTGAAACGTTGATTTTTCACTCTAAACTGCTTTTCTGAGCTGGAAATCACTTTAAACGGCTTGTTTCATCGTTAGAATGCTCCTGTAAGCATTTTAAGCAGAGTTGTGCACTTTTGCATGAAAAGTCACATTTCAGCCTGAAACGTTGATTTTTCACTCTAAATTGCTTTTCTGAGCTGGAAATCACTTTAAACGGCTTGTTTCATCGTTAGAATGCTCCTGTAAGCATCTTAAGCAGAGTTGTGCACTTTTGCATGAAAAGTCACATTTCAGCCTGAAACGTTGATTTTTCACTCTAAATTGCGTTTCTGAGCTGGAAATCACTTTAAACGGCTTGTTTCATCGTTAGAATGCTCCTGTAAGCATTTTAAGCAGAGTTGTGCACTTTTGCATGAAAAGTCACATTTCAGCCTGAAACGTTGATTTTTCACTCTAAACTGCTTTTCTGAGCTGGAAATCACTTTAAACGGCTTGTTTCATCTTTAGAATGCTCCTGTAAGCATTTTAAGCAGAGTTGTGCACTTTTGCATGAAAAGTCACATTTCACCCTGAAACGTTGATTTTTCACTCTAAACTGCTTTTCTGAGCTGGAAATCACTTTAAACGGCTTGTTTCATCGTTAGAATGCTGTAAGCATTTTAAGCAGAGTTGTGCACTTTTGCATGAAAAGTCACATTCCAGCTTGAAATGTTGAATTCTCACTCTAAAATGCTTTTTTGAGCTGGAAATGTCTCTAAACTACTTGTTTCATCATAAGAATGCTCCTATAAGCATTTTAAGCAGAGTTGTGCACTTTTGCATGAAAGGTCAAATTTCAGCCTGAAACGTTGATTTTTCACTCTAAACTGCTTTTCTGAGCTGGAAATCACTTTAAACGGCTTGTTTCATCGTTAGAATGCTCCTGTAAGCATTTTAAGCAGAGTTGTGCACTTTTGCATGAAAAGTCACATTTCAGCCTGAAACGTTGATTTTTCACTCTAAACTGCTTTTCTGAGCTGGAAATCACTTTAAACGGCTTAGAATGCTCCTGTAAGCATTTTAAGCAGAGTTGTGCACTTTTGCATGAAAAGTCACATTTCAGCCTGAAAC
This sequence comes from Misgurnus anguillicaudatus, assembly GCF_027580225.2. Lineage (NCBI taxonomy): Eukaryota > Metazoa > Chordata > Actinopteri > Cypriniformes > Cobitidae > Misgurnus > Misgurnus anguillicaudatus. The sequence continues at coordinate 35,707,472 of NC_073349.2, read as the reverse complement.
GTTGATTTTTCACTCTAAACTGCTTTTCTGAGCTGGAAATCACTTTAAACGGCTTGTTTCATCGTTAGAATGCTGTAAGCATTTTAAGCAGAGTTGTGCACTTTTGCATGAAAAGTCACATTTCAGCCTGAAACGTTGATTTTTCACTCTAAACTGCTTTTCTGAGCTGGAAATCACTTTAAACGGCTTGTTTCATCGTTAGAATGCTCCTGTAAGCATTTTAAGCAGAGTTGTGCACTTTTGCATGAAAAGTCACATTTCAGCCTGAAACGTTGATTTTTCACTCTAAACTGCTTTTCTGAGCTGGAAATCACTTTAAACGGCTTGTTTCATCGTTAGAATGCTCCTGTAAGCATTTTAAGCAGAGTTGTGCACTTTTGCATGAAAAGTCACATTTCAGCCTGAAACGTTGATTTTTCACTCTAAACTGCTTTTCTGAGCTGGAAATCACTTTAAACGGCTTGTTTCATCGTTAGAATGCTCCTGTAAGCATTTTAAGCAGAGTTGTGCACTTTTGCATGAAAAGTCACATTTCAGCCTGAAACGTTGATTTTTCACTCTAAACTGCTTTTCTGAGCTGGAAATCACTTTAAACGGCTTGTTTCATCGTTAGAATGCTCCTGTAAGCATTTTAAGGCAGAGTTGTGCACTTTTGCATGAAAAGTCACATTTCAGCCTGAAACGTTGATTTTTCACTCTAAACTGCTTTTCTGAGCTGGAAATCACTTTAAACGGCTTAGAATGCTCCTGTAAGCATTTTAAGCAGAGTTGTGCACTTTTGCATGAAAAGTCACATTTCAGCCTGAAACGTTGATTTTTCACTCTAAACTGCTTTTCTGAGCTGGAAATCACTTTAAACGGCTTGTTTCATCGTTAGAATGCTCCTGTAAGCATTTTAAGCAGAGTTGTGCACTTTTGCATGAAAAGTCACATTTCAGCCTGAAACGTTGATTTTTCACTCTAAACTGCTTTTCTGAGCTGGAAATCACTTTAAACGGCTTGTTTCATCGTTAGAATGCTGTAAGCATTTTAAGCAGAGTTGTGCACTTTTGCATGAAAAGTCACATTCCAGCTTGAAATGTTGAATTCTCACTCTAAAATGCTTTTTTGAGCTGGAAATGTCTCTAAACTACTTGTTTCATCATAAGAATGCTCCTATAAGCATTTTAAGCAGAGTTGTGCACTTTTGCATGAAAAGTCACATTTCAGCCTGAAACGTTGATTTTTCACTCTAAACTGCTTTTCTGAGCTGGAAATCACTTTAAACGGCTTGTTTCATCGTTAGAATGCTCCTGTAAGCATTTTAAGCAGAGTTGTGCACTTTTGCATGAAAAGTCACATTTCAGCCTGAAACGTTGATTTTTCACTCTAAACTGCTTTTCTGAGCTGGAAATCACTTTAAACGGCTTGTTTCATCGTTAGAATGCTCCTGTAAGCATTTTAAGCAGAGTTGTGCACTTTTGCATGAAAAGTCACATTTCAGCCTGAAACGTTGATTTTTCACTCTAAACTGCTTTTCTGAGCTGGAAATCACTTTAAACGGCTTGTTTCATCGTTAGAATGCTGTAAGCATTTTAAGCAGAGTTGTGCACTTTTGCATGAAAAGTCACATTCCAGCTTGAAATGTTGAATTCTCACTCTAAAATGCTTTTTTGAGCTGGAAATGTCTCTAAACTACTTGTTTCATCATAAGAATGCTCCTGTAAGCATTTTAAGCAGAGTTGTGCACTTTTGCATGAAAAGTCACATTTCAGCCTGAAACGTTGATTTTTCACTCTAAACTGCTTTTCTGAGCTGGAAATCACTTTAAACGGCTTGTTTCATCGTTAGAATGCTCCTGTAAGCATTTTAAGCAGAGTTGTGCACTTTTGCATGAAAAGTCACATTTCAGCCTGAAACGTTGATTTTTCACTCTAAACTGCTTTTCTGAGCTGGAAATCACTTTAAACGGCTTGTTTCATCGTTAGAATGCTCCTGTAAGCATTTTAAGCAGAGTTGTGCACTTTTGCATGAAAAGTCACATTTCAGCCTGAAACGTTGATTTTTCACTCTAAACTGCTTTTCTGAGCTGGAAATCACTTTAAACGGCTTGTTTCATCGTTAGAATGCTCCTGTAAGCATTTTAAGCAGAGTTGTGCACTTTTGCATGAAAAGTCACATTTCAGCCTGAAACGTTGATTTTTCACTCTAAACTGCTTTTCTGAGCTGGAAATCACTTTAAACGGCTTGTTTCATCGTTAGAATGCTCCTGTAAGCATTTTAAGCAGAGTTGTGCACTTTTGCATGAAAAGTCACATTTCAGCCTGAAACGTTGATTTTTCACTCTAAACTGCTTTTCTGAGCTGGAAATCACTTTAAACGGCTTGTTTCATCGTTAGAATGCTCCTGTAAGCATTTTAAGCAGAGTTGTGCACTTTTGCATGAAAAGTCACATTTCAGCCTGAAACGTTGATTTTTCACTCTAAACTGCTTTCTGAGCTGGAAATCACTTTAAACGGCTTGTTTCATCGTTAGAATGCTCCTGTAAGCATTTTAAGCAGAGTTGTGCACTTTTGCATGAAAAGTCACATTTCAGCCTGAAACGTTGATTTTTCACTCTAAACTGCTTTTCTGAGCTGGAAATCACTTTAAACGGCTTGTTTCATCGTTAGAATGCTCCTGTAAGCATTTTAAGCAGAGTTGTGCACTTTTGCATGAAAAGTCACATTTCAGCCTGAAACGTTGATTTTTCACTCTAAACTGCTTTTCTGAGCTGGAAATCACTTTAAACGGCTTGTTTCATCGTTAGAATGCTCCTGTAAGCATTTTAAGCAGAGTTGTGCACTTTTGCATGAAAAGTCACATTCCAGCTTGAAATGTTGAATTCTCACTCTAAAATGCTTTTTTGAGCTGGAAATCACTTTAAACGGCTTGTTTCATCGTTAGAATGCTCCTGTAAGCATTTTAAGCAGAGTTGTGCACTTTTGCATGAAAAGTCACATTTCAGCCTGAAACGTTGATTTTTCACTCTAAACTGCTTTTCTGAGCTGGAAATCACTTTAAACGGCTTGTTTCATCGTTAGAATGCTCCTGTAAGCATTTTAAGCAGAGTTGTGCACTTTTGCATGAAAAGTCACATTTCAGCCTGAAACGTTGATTTTTCACTCTAAACTGCTTTTCTGAGCTGGAAATCACTTTAAACGGCTTGTTTCATCGTTAGAATGCTGTAAGCATTTTAAGCAGAGTTGTGCACTTTTGCATGAAAAGTCACATTCCAGCTTGAAATGTTGAATTCTCACTCTAAAATGCTTTTTTGAGCTGGAAATGTCTCTAAACTACTTGTTTCATCATAAGAATGCTCCTATAAGCATTTTAAGCAGAGTTGTGCACTTTTGCATGAAAAGTCACATTTCAGCCTGAAACGTTGATTTTTCACTCTAAACTGCTTTTCTGAGCTGGAAATCACTTTAAACGGCTTGTTTCATCGTTAGAATGCTCCTGTAAGCATTTTAAGCAGAGTTGTGCACTTTTGCATGAAAAGTCACATTTCAGCCTGAAACGTTGATTTTTCACTCTAAACTGCTTTTCTGAGCTGGAAATCACTTTAAACGGCTTAGAATGCTCCTGTAAGCATTTTAAGCAGAGTTGTGCACTTTTGCATGAAAAGTCACATTTCAGCCTGAAACGTTGATTTTTCACTCTAAACTGCTTTTCTGAGCTGGAAATCACTTTAAACGGCTTGTTTCATCGTTTAGAATGCTGTAAGCATTTTAAGCAGAGTTGTGCACTTTTGCATGAAAAGTCACATTCCAGCTTGAAATGTTGAATTCTCACTCTAAAATGCTTTTTTGAGCTGGAAATGTCTCTAAACTACTTGTTTCATCATAAGAATGCTCCTATAAGCATTTTAAGCAGAGTTGTGCACTTTTGCATGAAAAGTCACATTTCAGCCTGAAACGTTGATTTTTTACTCTAAACTGCTTTTCTGAGCTGGAAATCACTTTAAACGGCTTGTTTCATCGTTAGAATGCTCCTGTAAGCATTTTAAGCAGAGTTGTGCACTTTTGCATGAAAAGTCACATTTCAGCCTGAAACGTTGATTTTTCACTCTAAACTGCTTTTCTGAGCTGGAAATCACTTTAAACGGCTTGTTTCATCGTTAGAATGCTCCTGTAAGCATTTTAAGCAGAGTTGTGCACTTTTGCATGAAAAGTCACATTTCAGCCTGAAACGTTGATTTTTCACTCTAAACTGCTTTTCTGAGCTGGAAATCACTTTAAACGGCTTGTTTCATCGTTAGAATGCTCCTGTAAGCATTTTAAGCAGAGTTGTGCACTTTTGCATGAAAAGTCACATTTCAGCCTGAAACGTTGATTTTTCACTCTAAACTGCTTTTCTGAGCTGGAAATCACTTTAAACGGCTTGTTTCATCGTTAGAATGCTCCTGTAAGCATTTTAAGCAGAGTTGTGCACTTTTGCATGAAAAGTCACATTTCAGCCTGAAACGTTGATTTTTCACTCTAAACTGCTTTTCTGAGCTGGAAATCACTTTAAACGGCTTAGAATGCTCCTGTAAGCATTTTAAGCAGAGTTGTGCACTTTTGCATGAAAAGTCACATTTCAGCCTGAAACGTTGATTTTTCACTCTAAACTGCTTTTCTGAGCTGGAAATCACTTTAAACGGCTTGTTTCATCGTTAGAATGCTCCTGTAAGCATTTTAAGCAGAGTTGTGCACTTTTGCATGAAAAGTCACATTTCAGCCTGAAACGTTGATTTTTCACTCTAAACTGCTTTTCTGAGCTGGAAATCACTTTAAACGGCTTGTTTCATCGTTAGAATGCTGTAAGCATTTTAAGCAGAGTTGTGCACTTTTGCATGAAAAGTCACATTCCAGCTTGAAATGTTGAATTCTCACTCTAAAATGCTTTTTTGAGCTGGAAATGTCTCTAAACTACTTGTTTCATCATAAGAATGCTCCTATAAGCATTTTAAGCAGAGTTGTGCACTTTTGCATGAAAAGTCACATTTCAGCCTGAAACGTTGATTTTTTACTCTAAACTGCTTTTCTGAGCTGGAAATCACTTTAAACGGCTTGTTTCATCGTTAGAATGCTCCTGTAAGCATTTTAAGCAGAGTTGTGCACTTTTGCATGAAAAGTCACATTTCAGCCTGAAACGTTGATTTTTCACTCTAAACTGCTTTTCTGAGCTGGAAATCACTTTAAACGGCTTGTTTCATCGTTAGAATGCTCCTGTAAGCATTTTAAGCAGAGTTGTGCACTTTTGCATGAAAAGTCACATTTCACCCTGAAACGTTGATTTTTCACTCTAAACTGCTTTTCTGAGCTGGAAATCACTTTAAACGGCTTGTTTCATCGTTAGAATGCTGTAAGCATTTTAAGCAGAGTTGTGCACTTTTGCATGAAAAGTCACATTCCAGCTTGAAATGTTGAATTCTCACTCTAAAATGCTTTTTTGAGCTGGAAATGTCTCTAAACTACTTGTTTCATCATAAGAATGCTCCTATAAGCATTTTAAGCAGAGTTGTGCACTTTTGCATGAAAAGTCACATTTCAGCCTGAAACGTTGATTTTTTACTCTAAACTGCTTTTCTGAGCTGGAAATCACTTTAAACGGCTTGTTTCATCGTTAGAATGCTCCTGTAAGCATTTTAAGCAGAGTTGTGCACTTTTGCATGAAAAGTCACATTTCAGCCTGAAACGTTGATTTTTCACTCTAAACTGCTTTTCTGAGCTGGAAATCACTTTAAACGGCTTGTTTCATCGTTAGAATGCTCCTGTAAGCATTTTAAGCAGAGTTGTGCACTTTTGCATGAAAAGTCACATTTCAGCCTGAAACGTTGATTTTTCACTCTAAACTGCTTTTCTGAGCTGGAAATCACTTTAAACGGCTTGTTTCATCGTTAGAATGCTCCTGTAAGCATTTTAAGCAGAGTTGTGCACTTTTGCATGAAAAGTCACATTTCAGCCTGAAACGTTGATTTTTCACTCTAAACTGCTTTTCTGAGCTGGAAATCACTTTAAACGGCTTGTTTCATCGTTAGAATGCTCCTGTAAGCATTTTAAGCAGAGTTGTGCACTTTTGCATGAAAAGTCACATTTCAGCCTGAAACGTTGATTTTTCACTCTAAACTGCTTTTCTGAGCTGGAAATCACTTTAAACGGCTTGTTTCATCGTTAGAATGCTCCTGTAAGCATTTTAAGCAGAGTTGTGCACTTTTGCATGAAAAGTCACATTTCAGCCTGAAACGTTGATTTTTCACTCTAAACTGCTTTTCTGAGCTGGAAATCACTTTAAACGGCTTGTTTCATCGTTAGAATGCTCCTGTAAGCATTTTAAGCAGAGTTGTGCACTTTTGCATGAAAAGTCACATTTCAGCCTGAAACGTTGATTTTTCACTCTAAACTGCTTTTCTGAGCTGGAAATCACTTTAAACGGCTTGTTTCATCGTTAGAATGCTCCTGTAAGCATTTTAAGCAGAGTTGTGCACTTTTGCATGAAAAGTCACATTTCAGCCTGAAACGTTGATTTTTCACTCTAAACTGCTTTTCTGAGCTGGAAATCACTTTAAACGGCTTGTTTCATCGTTAGAATGCTCCTGTAAGCATTTTAAGCAGAGTTGTGCACTTTTGCATGAAAAGTCACATTTCAGCCTGAAACGTTGATTTTTCACTCTAAACTGCTTTTCTGAGCTGGAAATCACTTTAAACGGCTTGTTTCATCGTTAGAATGCTCCTGTAAGCATTTTAAGCAGAGTTGTGCACTTTTGCATGAAAAGTCACATTTCAGCCTGAAACGTTGATTTTTCACTCTAAACTGCTTTTCTGAGCTGGAAATCACTTTAAACGGCTTAGAATGCTCCTGTAAGCATTTTAAGCAGAGTTGTGCACTTTTGCATGAAAAGTCACATTTCAGCCTGAAACGTTGATTTTTCACTCTAAACTGCTTTTCTGAGCTGGAAATCACTTTAAACGGCTTGTTTCATCTTTAGAATGCTCCTGTAAGCATTTTAAGCAGAGTTGTGCACTTTTGCATGAAAAGTCACATTTCACCCTGAAACATTGATTTTTCACTCTAAACTGCTTTTCTGAGCTGGAAATCACTTTAAACGGCTTGTTTCATCGTTAGAATGCTGTAAGCATTTTAAGCAGAGTTGTGCACTTTTGCATGAAAAGTCACATTCCAGCTTGAAATGTTGAATTCTCACTCTAAAATGCTTTTTTGAGCTGGAAATGTCTCTAAACTACTTGTTTCATCATAAGAATGCTCCTATAAGCATTTTAAGCAGAGTTGTGCACTTTTGCATGAAAGGTCAAATTTCAGCCTGAAACGTTGATTTTTTACTCTAAACTGCTTTTCTGAGCTGGAAATCACTTTAAACGGCTTGTTTCATCGTTAGAATGCTCCTGTAAGCATTTTAAGCAGAGTTGTGCACTTTTGCATGAAAAGTCACATTTCAGCCTGAAACGTTGATTTTTCACTCTAAACTGCTTTTCTGAGCTGGAAATCACTTTAAACGGCTTGTTTCATCGTTAGAATGCTCCTGTAAGCATTTTAAGCAGAGTTGTGCACTTTTGCATGAAAAGTCACATTTCAGCCTGAAACGTTGATTTTTCACTCTAAACTGCTTTTCTGAGCTGGAAATCACTTTAAACGGCTTGTTTCATCGTTAGAATGCTCCTGTAAGCATTTTAAGCAGAGTTGTGCACTTTTGCATGAAAAGTCACATTTCAGCCTGAAACGTTGATTTTTCACTCTAAACTGCTTTCTGAGCTGGAAATCACTTTAAACGGCTTGTTTCATCGTTAGAATGCTCCTGTAAGCATTTTAAGCAGAGTTGTGCACTTTTGCATGAAAAGTCACATTTCAGCCTGAAACGTTGATTTTTCACTCTAAACTGCTTTTCTGAGCTGGAAATCACTTTAAACGGCTTGTTTCATCGTTAGAATGCTCCTGTAAGCATTTTAAGCAGAGTTGTGCACTTTTGCATGAAAAGTCACATTTCAGCCTGAAACGTTGATTTTTCACTCTAAACTGCTTTTCTGAGCTGGAAATCACTTTAAACGGCTTGTTTCATCGTTAGAATGCTGTAAGCATTTTAAGCAGAGTTGTGCACTTTTGCATGAAAAGTCACATTCCAGCTTGAAATGTTGAATTCTCACTCTAAAATGCTTTTTTGAGCTGGAAATGTCTCTAAACTACTTGTTTCATCATAAGAATGCTCCTATAAGCATTTTAAGCAGAGTTGTGCACTTTTGCATGAAAAGTCACATTTCAGCCTGAAACGTTGATTTTTCACTCTAAACTGCTTTTCTGAGCTGGAAATCACTTTAAACGGCTTGTTTCATCGTTAGAATGCTCCTGTAAGCATTTTAAGCAGAGTTGTGCACTTTTGCATGAAAAGTCACATTTCAGCCTGAAACGTTGATTTTTCACTCTAAACTGCTTTTCTGAGCTGGAAATCACTTTAAACGGCTTGTTTCATCGTTAGAATGCTCCTGTAAGCATTTTAAGCAGAGTTGTGCACTTTTGCATGAAAAGTCACATTTCAGCCTGAAACGTTGATTTTTCACTCTAAACTGCTTTTCTGAGCTGGAAATCACTTTAAACGGCTTGTTTCATCGTTAGAATGCTCCTGTAAGCATTTTAAGCAGAGTTGTGCACTTTTGCATGAAAAGTCACATTTCAGCCTGAAACGTTGATTTTTCACTCTAAACTGCTTTTCTGAGCTGGAAATCACTTTAAACGGCTTAGAATGCTCCTGTAAGCATTTTAAGCAGAGTTGTGCACTTTTGCATGAAAAGTCACATTTCAGCCTGAAACGTTGATTTTTCACTCTAAACTGCTTTTCTGAGCTGGAAATCACTTTAAACGGCTTGTTTCATCGTTAGAATGCTCCTGTAAGCATTTTAAGCAGAGTTGTGCACTTTTGCATGAAAAGTCACATTTCAGCCTGAAACGTTGATTTTTCACTCTAAACTGCTTTTCTGAGCTGGAAATCACTTTAAACGGCTTGTTTCATCGTTAGAATGCTGTAAGCATTTTAAGCAGAGTTGTGCACTTTTGCATGAAAAGTCACATTCCAGCTTGAAATGTTGAATTCTCACTCTAAAATGCTTTTTTGAGCTGGAAATGTCTCTAAACTACTTGTTTCATCATAAGAATGCTCCTATAAGCATTTTAAGCAGAGTTGTGCACTTTTGCATGAAAAGTCACATTTCAGCCTGAAACGTTGATTTTTCACTCTAAACTGCTTTTCTGAGCTGGAAATCACTTTAAACGGCTTGTTTCATCGTTAGAATGCTCCTGTAAGCATTTTAAGCAGAGTTGTGCACTTTTGCATGAAAAGTCACATTTCAGCCTGAAACGTTGATTTTTCACTCTAAACTGCTTTTCTGAGCTGGAAATCACTTTAAACGGCTTGTTTCATCGTTAGAATGCTCCTGTAAGCATTTTAAGCAGAGTTGTGCACTTTTGCATGAAAAGTCACATTTCAGCCTGAAACGTTGATTTTTCACTCTAAACTGCTTTTCTGAGCTGGAAATCACTTTAAACGGCTTGTTTCATCGTTAGAATGCTCCTGTAAGCATTTTAAGCAGAGTTGTGCACTTTTGCATGAAAAGTCACATTTCAGCCTGAAACGTTGATTTTTCACTCTAAACTGCTTTTCTGAGCTGGAAATCACTTTAAACGGCTTGTTTCATCGTTAGAATGCTGTAAGCATTTTAAGCAGAGTTGTGCACTTTTGCATGAAAAGTCACATTCCAGCTTGAAATGTTGAATTCTCACTCTAAAATGCTTTTTTGAGCTGGAAATGTCTCTAAACTACTTGTTTCATCATAAGAATGCTCCTGTAAGCATTTTAAGCAGAGTTGTGCACTTTTGCATGAAAAGTCACATTTCAGCCTGAAACGTTGATTTTTCACTCTAAACTGCTTTTCTGAGCTGGAAATCACTTTAAACGGCTTGTTTCATCGTTAGAATGCTCCTGTAAGCATTTTAAGCAGAGTTGTGCACTTTTGCATGAAAAGTCACATTTCAGCCTGAAACGTTGATTTTTCACTCTAAACTGCTTTTCTGAGCTGGAAATCACTTTAAACGGCTTGTTTCATCGTTAGAATGCTCCTGTAAGCATTTTAAGCAGAGTTGTGCACTTTTGCATGAAAAGTCACATTTCAGCCTGAAACGTTGATTTTTCACTCTAAACTGCTTTTCTGAGCTGGAAATCACTTTAAACGGCTTGTTTCATCGTTAGAATGCTCCTGTAAGCATTTTAAGCAGAGTTGTGCACTTTTGCATGAAAAGTCACATTTCAGCCTGAAACGTTGATTTTTCACTCTAAACTGCTTTTCTGAGCTGGAAATCACTTTAAACGGCTTGTTTCATCGTTAGAATGCTCCTGTAAGCATTTTAAGCAGAGTTGTGCACTTTTGCATGAAAAGTCACATTTCAGCCTGAAACGTTGATTTTTCACTCTAAACTGCTTTTCTGAGCTGGAAATCACTTTAAACGGCTTGTTTCATCGTTAGAATGCTCCTGTAAGCATTTTAAGCAGAGTTGTGCACTTTTGCATGAAAAGTCACATTTCAGCCTGAAACGTTGATTTTTCACTCTAAACTGCTTTTCTGAGCTGGAAATCACTTTAAACGGCTTGTTTCATCGTTAGAATGCTCCTGTAAGCATTTTAAGCAGAGTTGTGCACTTTTGCATGAAAAGTCACATTTCAGCCTGAAACGTTGATTTGTCACTCTAAACTGCTTTTCTGAGCTGGAAATCACTTTAAACGGCTTGTTTCATCGTTAGAATGCTCCTGTAAGCATTTTAAGCAGAGTTGTGCACTTTTGCATGAAAAGTCACATTTCAGCCTGAAACGTTGATTTTTCACTCTAAACTGCTTTTCTGAGCTGGAAATCACTTTAAACGGCTTGTTTCATCGTTAGAATGCTCCTGTAAGCATTTTAAGCAGAGTTGTGCACTTTTGCATGAAAAGTCACATTTCAGCCTGAAACGTTGATTTTTCACTCTAAACTGCTTTTCTGAGCTGGAAATCACTTTAAACGGCTTGTTTCATCGTTAGAATGCTCCTGTAAGCATTTTAAGCAGAGTTGTGCACTTTTGCATGAAAAGTCACATTTCAGCCTGAAACGTTGATTTTTCACTCTAAACTGCTTTTCTGAGCTGGAAATCACTTTAAACGGCTTAGAATGCTCCTGTAAGCATTTTAAGCAGAGTTGTGCACTTTTGCATGAAAAGTCACATTTCAGCCTGAAACGTTGATTTTTCACTCTAAACTGCTTTTCTGAGCTGGAAATCACTTTAAACGGCTTGTTTCATCGTTAGAATGCTCCTGTAAGCATTTTAAGCAGAGTTGTGCACTTTTGCATGAAAAGTCACATTTCAGCCTGAAACGTTGATTTTTCACTCTAAACTGCTTTTCTGAGCTGGAAATCACTTTAAACGGCTTGTTTCATCGTTAGAATGCTCCTGTAAGCATTTTAAGCAGAGTTGTGCACTTTTGCATGAAAAGTCACATTTCAGCCTGAAACGTTGATTTTTCACTCTAAACTGCTTTTCTGAGCTGGAAATCACTTTAAACGGCTTGTTTCATCGTTAGAATGCTCCTGTAAGCATTTTAAGCAGAGTTGTGCACTTTTGCATGAAAAGTCACATTTCAGCCTGAAACGTTGATTTTTCACTCTAAACTGCTTTTCTGAGCTGGAAATCACTTTAAACGGCTTGTTTCATCGTTAGAATGCTCCTGTAAGCATTTTAAGCAGAGTTGTGCACTTTTGCATGAAAAGTCACATTTCAGCCTGAAACGTTGATTTTTCACTCTAAACTGCTTTTCTGAGCTGGAAATCACTTTAAACGGCTTGTTTCATCGTTAGAATGCTCCTGTAAGCATTTTAAGCAGAGTTGTGCACTTTTGCATGAAAAGTCACATTTCAGCCTGAAACGTTGATTTTTCACTCTAAACTGCTTTTCTGAGCTGGAAATCACTTTAAACGGCTTAGAATGCTCCTGTAAGCATTTTAAGCAGAGTTGTGCACTTTTGCATGAAAAGTCACATTTCAGCCTGAAACGTTGATTTTTCACTCTAAACTGCTTTTCTGAGCTGGAAATCACTTTAAACGGCTTAGAATGCTCCTGTAAGCATTTTAAGCAGAGTTGTGCACTTTTGCATGAAAAGTCACATTCCAGCTTGAAATGTTGAATTCTCACTCTAAAATGCTTTTTTGAGCTGGAAATGTCTCTAAACTACTTGTTTCATCATAAGAATGCTCCTATAAGCATTTTAAGCAGAGTTGTGCACTTTTGCATGAAAAGTCACATTTCAGCCTGAAACGTTGATTTTTCACTCTAAACTGCTTTTCTGAGCTGGAAATCACTTTAAACGGCTTGTTTCATCGTTAGAATGCTCCTGTAAGCATTTTAAGCAGAGTTGTGCACTTTTGCATGAAAAGTCACATTTCAGCCTGAAACGTTGATTTTTCACTCTAAACTGCTTTTCTGAGCTGGAAATCACTTTAAACGGCTTGTTTCATCGTTAGAATGCTCCTGTAAGCATTTTAAGCAGAGTTGTGCACTTTTGCATGAAAAGTCACATTTCAGCCTGAAACGTTGATTTTTCACTCTAAACTGCTTTTCTGAGCTGGAAATCACTTTAAACGGCTTGTTTCATCGTTAGAAAGAATGCTCCTGTAAGCATTTTAAGCAGAGTTGTGCACTTTTGCATGAAAAGTCACATTTCAGCCTGAAACGTTGATTTTTCACTCTAAACTGCTTTTCTGAGCTGGAAATCACTTTAAACGGCTTAGAATGCTCCTGTAAGCATTTTAAGCAGAGTTGTGCACTTTTGCATGAAAAGTCACATTTCAGCCTGAAACGTTGATTTTTCACTCTAAACTGCTTTTCTGAGCTGGAAATCACTTTAAACGGCTTGTTTCATCGTTAGAATGCTCCTGTAAGCATTTTAAGCAGAGTTGTGCACTTTTGCATGAAAAGTCACATTTCAGCCTGAAACGTTGATTTTTCACTCTAAACTGCTTTTCTGAGCTGGAAATCACTTTAAACGGCTTGTTTCATCGTTAGAATGCTCCTGTAAGCATTTTAAGCAGAGTTGTGCACTTTTGCATGAAAAGTCACATTTCAGCCTGAAACGTTGATTTTTCACTCTAAACTGCTTTTTTGAGCTGGAAATGTCTCTAAACTACTTGTTTCATCATAAGAATGCTCCTGTAAGCATTTTAAGCAGAGTTGTGCACTTTTGCATGAAAAGTCACATTTCAGCCTGAAACGTTGATTTTTCACTCTAAACTGCTTTTCTGAGCTGGAAATCACTTTAAACGGCTTGTTTCATCGTTAGAATGCTCCTGTAAGCATTTTAAGCAGAGTTGTGCACTTTTGCATGAAAAGTCACATTTCAGCCTGAAACGTTGATTTTTCACTCTAAACTGCTTTTCTGAGCTGGAAATCACTTTAAACGGCTTGTTTCATCGTTAGAATGCTCCTGTAAGCATTTTAAGCAGAGTTGTGCACTTTTGCATGAAAAGTCACATTTCAGCCTGAAACGTTGATTTTTCACTCTAAACTGCTTTTCTGAGCTGGAAATCACTTTAAACGGCTTGTTTCATCGTTAGAATGCTGTAAGCATTTTAAGCAGAGTTGTGCACTTTTGCATGAAAAGTCACATTCCAGCTTGAAATGTTGAATTCTCACTCTAAAATGCTTTTTTGAGCTGGAAATGTCTCTAAACTACTTGTTTCATCATAAGAATGCTCCTGTAAGCATTTTAAGCAGAGTTGTGCACTTTTGCATGAAAAGTCACATTTCAGCCTGAAACGTTGATTTTTCACTCTAAACTGCTTTTCTGAGCTGGAAATCACTTTAAACGGCTTGTTTCATCGTTAGAATGCTCCTGTAAGCATTTTAAGCAGAGTTGTGCACTTTTGCATGAAAAGTCACATTTCAGCCTGAAACGTTGATTTTTCACTCTAAACTGCTTTTCTGAGCTGGAAATCACTTTAAACGGCTTGTTTCATCGTTAGAATGCTCCTGTAAGCATTTTAAGCAGAGTTGTGCACTTTTGCATGAAAAGTCACATTTCAGCCTGAAACGTTGATTTTTCACTCTAAACTGCTTTTCTGAGCTGGAAATCACTTTAAACGGCTTGTTTCATCGTTAGAATGCTCCTGTAAGCATTTTAAGCAGAGTTGTGCACTTTTGCATGAAAAGTCACATTTCAGCCTGAAACGTTGATTTTTCACTCTAAACTGCTTTTCTGAGCTGGAAATCACTTTAAACGGCTTGTTTCATCGTTAGAATGCTCCTGTAAGCATTTTAAGCAGAGTTGTGCACTTTTGCATGAAAAGTCACATTTCAGCCTGAAACGTTGATTTTTCACTCTAAACTGCTTTTCTGAGCTGGAAATCACTTTAAACGGCTTGTTTCATCGTTAGAATGCTCCTGTAAGCATTTTAAGCAGAGTTGTGCACTTTTGCATGAAAAGTCACATTTCAGCCTGAAACGTTGATTTTTCACTCTAAACTGCTTTTCTGAGCTGGAAATCACTTTAAACGGCTTGTTTCATCGTTAGAATGCTCCTGTAAGCATTTTAAGCAGAGTTGTGCACTTTTGCATGAAAAGTCACATTTCAGCCTGAAACGTTGATTTTTCACTCTAAACTGCTTTTCTGAGCTGGAAATCACTTTAAACGGCTTGTTTCATCGTTAGAATGCTCCTGTAAGCATTTTAAGCAGAGTTGTGCACTTTTGCATGAAAAGTCACATTTCAGCCTGAAACGTTGATTTTTCACTCTAAACTGCTTTTCTGAGCTGGAAATCACTTTAAACGGCTTGTTTCATCGTTAGAATGCTGTAAGCATTTTAAGCAGAGTTGTGCACTTTTGCATGAAAAGTCACATTCCAGCTTGAAATGTTGAATTCTCACTCTAAAATGCTTTTTTGAGCTGGAAATGTCTCTAAACTACTTGTTTCATCATAAGAATGCTCCTATAAGCATTTTAAGCAGAGTTGTGCACTTTTGCATGAAAAGTCACATTTCAGCCTGAAACGTTGATTTTTTACTCTAAACTGCTTTTCTGAGCTGGAAATCACTTTAAACGGCTTGTTTCATCGTTAGAATGCTCCTGTAAGCATTTTAAGCAGAGTTGTGCACTTTTGCATGAAAAGTCACATTTCAGCCTGAAACGTTGATTTTTCACTCTAAACTGCTTTTCTGAGCTGGAAATCACTTTAAACGGCTTAGAATGCTCCTGTAAGCATTTTAAGCAGAGTTGTGCACTTTTGCATGAAAAGTCACATTTCAGCCTGAAACGTTGATTTTTCACTCTAAACTGCTTTTCTGAGCTGGAAATCACTTTAAACGGCTTGTTTCATCGTTAGAATGCTCCTGTAAGCATTTTAAGCAGAGTTGTGCACTTTTGCATGAAAAGTCACATTTCAGCCTGAAACGTTGATTTTTCACTCTAAACTGCTTTCTGAGCTGGAAATCACTTTAAACGGCTTGTTTCATCGTTAGAATGCTCCTGTAAGCATTTTAAGCAGAGTTGTGCACTTTTGCATGAAAAGTCACATTTCAGCCTGAAACGTTGATTTTTCACTCTAAACTGCTTTTCTGAGCTGGAAATCACTTTAAACGGCTTGTTTCATCGTTAGAATGCTCCTGTAAGCATTTTAAGCAGAGTTGTGCACTTTTGCATGAAAAGTCACATTTCAGCCTGAAACGTTGATTTTTCACTCTAAACTGCTTTTCTGAGCTGGAAATCACTTTAAACGGCTTGTTTCATCGTTAGAATGCTCCTGTAAGCATTTTAAGCAGAGTTGTGCACTTTTGCATGAAAAGTCACATTTCAGCCTGAAACGTTGATTTTTCACTCTAAACTGCTTTTCTGAGCTGGAAATCACTTTAAACGGCTTGTTTCATCGTTAGAATGCTCCTGTAAGCATTTTAAGCAGAGTTGTGCACTTTTGCATGAAAAGTCACATTTCAGCCTGAAACGTTGATTTTTCACTCTAAACTGCTTTTCTGAGCTGGAAATCACTTTAAACGGCTTGTTTCATCGTTAGAATGCTCCTGTAAGCATTTTAAGCAGAGTTGTGCACTTTTGCATGAAAAGTCACATTTCAGCCTGAAACGTTGATTTTTCACTCTAAACTGCTTTCTGAGCTGGAAATCACTTTAAACGGCTTGTTTCATCGTTAGAATGCTCCTGTAAGCATTTTAAGCAGAGTTGTGCACTTTTGCATGAAAAGTCACATTTCAGCCTGAAACGTTGATTTTTCACTCTAAACTGCTTTTCTGAGCTGGAAATCACTTTAAACGGCTTGTTTCATCGTTAGAATGCTCCTGTAAGCATTTTAAGCAGAGTTGTGCACTTTTGCATGAAAAGTCACATTTCAGCCTGAAACGTTGATTTTTCACTCTAAACTGCTTTTCTGAGCTGGAAATCACTTTAAACGGCTTGTTTCATCGTTAGAATGCTCCTGTAAGCATTTTAAGCAGAGTTGTGCACTTTTGCATGAAAAGTCACATTTCAGCCTGAAACGTTGATTTTTCACTCTAAACTGCTTTTCTGAGCTGGAAATCACTTTAAACGGCTTGTTTCATCGTTAGAATGCTCCTGTAAGCATTTTAAGCAGAGTTGTGCACTTTTGCATGAAAAGTCACATTTCAGCCTGAAACGTTGATTTTTCACTCTAAACTGCTTTTCTGAGCTGGAAATCACTTTAAACGGCTTGTTTCATCGTTAGAATGCTCCTGTAAGCATTTTAAGCAGAGTTGTGCACTTTTGCATGAAAAGTCACATTTCAGCCTGAAACGTTGATTTTTCACTCTAAACTGCTTTTCTGAGCTGGAAATCACTTTAAACGGCTTAGAATGCTCCTGTAAGCATTTTAAGCAGAGTTGTGCACTTTTGCATGAAAAGTCACATTTCAGCCTGAAACGTTGATTTTTCACTCTAAACTGCTTTTCTGAGCTGGAAATCACTTTAAACGGCTTGTTTCATCGTTAGAATGCTGTAAGCATTTTAAGCAGAGTTGTGCACTTTTGCATGAAAAGTCACATTCCAGCTTGAAATGTTGAATTCTCACTCTAAAATGCTTTTTTGAGCTGGAAATGTCTCTAAACTACTTGTTTCATCATAAGAATGCTCCTATAAGCATTTTAAGCAGAGTTGTGCACTTTTGCATGAAAAGTCACATTTCAGCCTGAAACGTTGATTTTTCACTCTAAACTGCTTTTCTGAGCTGGAAATCACTTTAAACGGCTTGTTTCATCGTTAGAATGCTCCTGTAAGCATTTTAAGCAGAGTTGTGCACTTTTGCATGAAAAGTCACATTTCAGCCTGAAACGTTGATTTTTCACTCTAAACTGCTTTTCTGAGCTGGAAATCACTTTAAACGGCTTGTTTCATCGTTAGAATGCTCCTGTAAGCATTTTAAGCAGAGTTGTGCACTTTTGCATGAAAAGTCACATTTCAGCCTGAAACGTTGATTTTTCACTCTAAACTGCTTTTCTGAGCTGGAAATCACTTTAAACGGCTTGTTTCATCGTTAGAATGCTCCTGTAAGCATTTTAAGCAGAGTTGTGCACTTTTGCATGAAAAGTCACATTTCAGCCTGAAACGTTGATTTTTCACTCTAAACTGCTTTTCTGAGCTGGAAATCACTTTAAACGGCTTGTTTCATCGTTAGAATGCTCCTGTAAGCATTTTAAGCAGAGTTGTGCACTTTTGCATGAAAAGTCACATTTCAGCCTGAAACGTTGATTTTTCACTCTAAACTGCTTTTCTGAGCTGGAAATCACTTTAAACGGCTTAGAATGCTCCTGTAAGCATTTTAAGCAGAGTTGTGCACTTTTGCATGAAAAGTCACATTTCAGCCTGAAACGTTGATTTTTCACTCTAAACTGCTTTTCTGAGCTGGAAATCACTTTAAACGGCTTGTTTCATCGTTAGAATGCTCCTGTAAGCATTTTAAGCAGAGTTGTGCACTTTTGCATGAAAAGTCACATTTCAGCCTGAAACGTTGATTTTTCACTCTAAACTGCTTTTCTGAGCTGGAAATCACTTTAAACGGCTTGTTTCATCGTTAGAATGCTGTAAGCATTTTAAGCAGAGTTGTGCACTTTTGCATGAAAAGTCACATTCCAGCTTGAAATGTTGAATTCTCACTCTAAAATGCTTTTTTGAGCTGGAAATGTCTCTAAACTACTTGTTTCATCATAAGAATGCTCCTGTAAGCATTTTAAGCAGAGTTGTGCACTTTTGCATGAAAAGTCACATTTCAGCCTGAAACGTTGATTTTTCACTCTAAACTGCTTTTCTGAGCTGGAAATCACTTTAAACGGCTTGTTTCATCGTTAGAATGCTCCTGTAAGCATTTTAAGCAGAGTTGTGCACTTTTGCATGAAAAGTCACATTTCAGCCTGAAACGTTGATTTTTCACTCTAAACTGCTTTTCTGAGCTGGAAATCACTTTAAACGGCTTGTTTCATCGTTAGAATGCTCCTGTAAGCATTTTAAGCAGAGTTGTGCACTTTTGCATGAAAAGTCACATTTCAGCCTGAAACGTTGATTTTTCACTCTAAACTGCTTTTCTGAGCTGGAAATCACTTTAAACGGCTTGTTTCATCGTTAGAATGCTGTAAGCATTTTAAGCAGAGTTGTGCACTTTTGCATGAAAAGTCACATTTCAGCTTGAAACGTTGAATTCTCACTCTAAACTGCTTTTTTGAGCTGGAAATCACTTTAAACTACTTGTTTCATCGTTAAGAATGCTCCTGTAAGCATTTTAAGCAGAGTTGTGCACTTTTGCATGAAAAGTCACATTTCAGCCTGAAACGTTGATTTTTCACTCTAAACTGCTTTTCTGAGCTGGAAATCACTTTAAACGGCTTGTTTCATCGTTAGAATGCTCCTGTAAGCATTTTAAGCAGAGTTGTGCACTTTTGCATGAAAAGTCACATTTCAGCCTGAAACGTTGATTTTTCACTCTAAACTGCTTTTCTGAGCTGGAAATCACTTTAAACGGCTTGTTTCATCGTTAGAATGCTCCTGTAAGCATTTTAAGCAGAGTTGTGCACTTTTGCATGAAAAGTCACATTTCAGCCTGAAACGTTGATTTTTCACTCTAAACTGCTTTTCTGAGCTGGAAATCACTTTAAACGGCTTGTTTCATCGTTAGAATGCTCCTGTAAGCATTTTAAGCAGAGTTGTGCACTTTTGCATGAAAAGTCACATTTCAGCCTGAAACGTTGATTTGTCACTCTAAACTGCTTTTCTGAGCTGGAAATCACTTTAAACGGCTTGTTTCATCGTTAGAATGCTCCTGTAAGCATTTTAAGCAGAGTTGTGCACTTTTGCATGAAAAGTCACATTTCAGCCTGAAACGTTGATTTTTCACTCTAAACTGCTTTTCTGAGCTGGAAATCACTTTAAACGGCTTGTTTCATCGTTAGAATGCTCCTGTAAGCATTTTAAGCAGAGTTGTGCACTTTTGCATGAAAAGTCACATTTCAGCCTGAAACGTTGATTTTTCACTCTAAACTGCTTTTCTGAGCTGGAAATCACTTTAAACGGCTTGTTTCATCGTTAGAATGCTCCTGTAAGCATTTTAAGCAGAGTTGTGCACTTTTGCATGAAAAGTCACATTTCAGCCTGAAACGTTGATTTTTCACTCTAAACTGCTTTTCTGAGCTGGAAATCACTTTAAACGGCTTGTTTCATCGTTAGAATGCTCCTGTAAGCATTTTAAGCAGAGTTGTGCACTTTTGCATGAAAAGTCACATTTCAGCCTGAAACGTTGATTTTTCACTCTAAACTGCTTTTCTGAGCTGGAAATCACTTTAAACGGCTTGTTTCATCGTTAGAATGCTCCTGTAAGCATTTTAAGCAGAGTTGTGCACTTTTGCATGAAAAGTCACATTTCAGCCTGAAACGTTGATTTTTCACTCTAAACTGCTTTTCTGAGCTGGAAATCACTTTAAACGGCTTGTTTCATCGTTAGAATGCTCCTGTAAGCATTTTAAGCAGAGTTGTGCACTTTTGCATGAAAAGTCACATTTCAGCCTGAAACGTTGATTTTTCACTCTAAACTGCTTTTCTGAGCTGGAAATCACTTTAAACGGCTTGTTTCATCGTTAGAATGCTCCTGTAAGCATTTTAAGCAGAGTTGTGCACTTTTGCATGAAAAGTCACATTTCAGCCTGAAACGTTGATTTTTCACTCTAAACTGCTTTTCTGAGCTGGAAATCACTTTAAACGGCTTGTTTCATCGTTAGAATGCTCCTGTAAGCATTTTAAGCAGAGTTGTGCACTTTTGCATGAAAAGTCACATTTCAGCCTGAAACGTTGATTTTTCACTCTAAACTGCTTTTCTGAGCTGGAAATCACTTTAAACGGCTTGTTTCATCGTTAGAATGCTGTAAGCATTTTAAGCAGAGTTGTGCACTTTTGCATGAAAAGTCACATTCCAGCTTGAAATGTTGAATTCTCACTCTAAAATGCTTTTTTGAGCTGGAAATGTCTCTAAACTACTTGTTTCATCATAAGAATGCTCCTATAAGCATTTTAAGCAGAGTTGTGCACTTTTGCATGAAAGGTCAAATTTCAGCCTGAAACGTTGATTTTTTACTCTAAACTGCTTTTCTGAGCTGGAAATCACTTTAAACGGCTTGTTTCATCGTTAGAATGCTCCTGTAAGCATTTTAAGCAGAGTTGTGCACTTTTGCATGAAAAGTCACATTTCAGCCTGAAACGTTGATTTTTCACTCTAAACTGCTTTTCTGAGCTGGAAATCACTTTAAACGGCTTGTTTCATCGTTAGAATGCTCCTGTAAGCATTTTAAGCAGAGTTGTGCACTTTTGCATGAAAAGTCACATTTCAGCCTGAAACGTTGATTTTTCACTCTAAACTGCTTTTCTGAGCTGGAAATCACTTTAAACGGCTTGTTTCATCGTTAGAATGCTCCTGTAAGCATTTTAAGCAGAGTTGTGCACTTTTGCATGAAAAGTCACATTCCAGCTTGAAATGTTGAATTCTCACTCTAAAATGCTTTTTTGAGCTGGAAATGTCTCTAAACTACTTGTTTCATCATAAGAATGCTCCTGTAAGCATTTTAAGCAGAGTTGTGCACTTTTGCATGAAAAGTCACATTTCAGCCTGAAACGTTGATTTTTCACTCTAAACTGCTTTTCTGAGCTGGAAATCACTTTAAACGGCTTAGAATGCTCCTGTAAGCATTTTAAGCAGAGTTGTGCACTTTTGCATGAAAAGTCACATTTCAGCCTGAAACGTTGATTTTTCACTCTAAACTGCTTTTCTGAGCTGGAAATCACTTTAAACGGCTTGTTTCATCGTTAGAATGCTCCTGTAAGCATTTTAAGCAGAGTTGTGCACTTTTGCATGAAAAGTCACATTTCAGCCTGAAACGTTGATTTTTCACTCTAAACTGCTTTTCTGAGCTGGAAATCACTTTAAACGGCTTGTTTCATCGTTAGAATGCTCCTGTAAGCATTTTAAGCAGAGTTGTGCACTTTTGCATGAAAAGTCACATTTCAGCCTGAAACGTTGATTTTTCACTCTAAACTGCTTTTCTGAGCTGGAAATCACTTTAAACGGCTTGTTTCATCGTTAGAATGCTCCTGTAAGCATTTTAAGCAGAGTTGTGCACTTTTGCATGAAAAGTCACATTCCAGCTTGAAATGTTGAATTCTCACTCTAAAATGCTTTTTTGAGCTGGAAATGTCTCTAAACTACTTGTTTCATCATAAGAATGCTCCTATAAGCATTTTAAGCAGAGTTGTGCACTTTTGCATGAAAAGTCACATTTCAGCCTGAAACGTTGATTTTTCACTCTAAACTGCTTTTCTGAGCTGGAAATCACTTTAAACGGCTTGTTTCATCGTTAGAATGCTCCTGTAAGCATTTTAAGCAGAGTTGTGCACTTTTGCATGAAAAGTCACATTTCAGCCTGAAACGTTGATTTTTCACTCTAAACTGCTTTTCTGAGCTGGAAATCACTTTAAACGGCTTGTTTCATCGTTAGAATGCTCCTGTAAGCATTTTAAGCAGAGTTGTGCACTTTTGCATGAAAAGTCACATTTCAGCCTGAAACGTTGATTTTTCACTCTAAACTGCTTTTCTGAGCTGGAAATCACTTTAAACGGCTTGTTTCATCGTTAGAATGCTCCTGTAAGCATTTTAAGCAGAGTTGTGCACTTTTGCATGAAAAGTCACATTTCAGCCTGAAACGTTGATTTTTCACTCTAAACTGCTTTTCTGAGCTGGAAATCACTTTAAACGGCTTGTTTCATCGTTAGAATGCTCCTGTAAGCATTTTAAGCAGAGTTGTGCACTTTTGCATGAAAAGTCACATTTCAGCCTGAAACGTTGATTTTTCACTCTAAACTGCTTTTCTGAGCTGGAAATCACTTTAAACGGCTTGTTTCATCGTTAGAATGCTCCTGTAAGCATTTTAAGCAGAGTTGTGCACTTTTGCATGAAAAGTCACATTTCAGCCTGAAACGTTGATTTTTCACTCTAAACTGCTTTTCTGAGCTGGAAATCACTTTAAACGGCTTAGAATGCTCCTGTAAGCATTTTAAGCAGAGTTGTGCACTTTTGCATGAAAAGTCACATTTCAGCCTGAAACGTTGATTTTTCACTCTAAACTGCTTTTCTGAGCTGGAAATCACTTTAAACGGCTTAGAATGCTCCTGTAAGCATTTTAAGCAGAGTTGTGCACTTTTGCATGAAAAGTCACATTTCAGCCTGAAACGTTGATTTTTCACTCTAAACTGCTTTTCTGAGCTGGAAATCACTTTAAACGGCTTGTTTCATCGTTAGAATGCTCCTGTAAGCATTTTAAGCAGAGTTGTGCACTTTTGCATGAAAAGTCACATTTCAGCCTGAAACGTTGATTTTTCACTCTAAACTGCTTTTCTGAGCTGGAAATCACTTTAAACGGCTTGTTTCATCGTTAGAATGCTCCTGTAAGCATTTTAAGCAGAGTTGTGCACTTTTGCATGAAAAGTCACATTTCAGCCTGAAACGTTGATTTTTCACTCTAAACTGCTTTTCTGAGCTGGAAATCACTTTAAACGGCTTGTTTCATCGTTAGAATGCTGTAAGCATTTTAAGCAGAGTTGTGCACTTTTGCATGAAAAGTCACATTCCAGCTTGAAATGTTGAATTCTCACTCTAAAATGCTTTTTTGAGCTGGAAATGTCTCTAAACTACTTGTTTCATCATAAGAATGCTCCTGTAAGCATTTTAAGCAGAGTTGTGCACTTTTGCATGAAAAGTCACATTTCAGCCTGAAACGTTGATTTTTCACTCTAAACTGCTTTTCTGAGCTGGAAATCACTTTAAACGGCTTGTTTCATCGTTAGAATGCTCCTGTAAGCATTTTAAGCAGAGTTGTGCACTTTTGCATGAAAAGTCACATTTCAGCCTGAAACGTTGATTTTTCACTCTAAACTGCTTTTCTGAGCTGGAAATCACTTTAAACGGCTTGTTTCATCGTTAGAATGCTCCTGTAAGCATTTTAAGCAGAGTTGTGCACTTTTGCATGAAAAGTCACATTTCAGCCTGAAACGTTGATTTTTCACTCTAAACTGCTTTTCTGAGCTGGAAATCACTTTAAACGGCTTGTTTCATCGTTAGAATGCTCCTGTAAGCATTTTAAGCAGAGTTGTGCACTTTTGCATGAAAAGTCACATTTCAGCCTGAAACGTTGATTTTTCACTCTAAACTGCTTTCTGAGCTGGAAATCACTTTAAACGGCTTGTTTCATCGTTAGAATGCTCCTGTAAGCATTTTAAGCAGAGTTGTGCACTTTTGCATGAAAAGTCACATTTCAGCCTGAAACGTTGATTTGTCACTCTAAACTGCTTTTCTGAGCTGGAAATCACTTTAAACGGCTTGTTTCATCGTTAGAATGCTCCTGTAAGCATTTTAAGCAGAGTTGTGCACTTTTGCATGAAAAGTCACATTTCAGCCTGAAACGTTGATTTTTCACTCTAAACTGCTTTTCTGAGCTGGAAATCACTTTAAACGGCTTGTTTCATCGTTAGAATGCTCCTGTAAGCATTTTAAGCAGAGTTGTGCACTTTTGCATGAAAAGTCACATTTCAGCCTGAAACGTTGATTTTTCACTCTAAACTGCTTTTCTGAGCTGGAAATCACTTTAAACGGCTTGTTTCATCGTTAGAATGCTCCTGTAAGCATTTTAAGCAGAGTTGTGCACTTTTGCATGAAAAGTCACATTTCAGCCTGAAACGTTGATTTTTCACTCTAAACTGCTTTTCTGAGCTGGAAATCACTTTAAACGGCTTGTTTCATCGTTAGAATGCTCCTGTAAGCATTTTAAGCAGAGTTGTGCACTTTTGCATGAAAAGTCACATTTCAGCCTGAAACGTTGATTTTTCACTCTAAACTGCTTTTCTGAGCTGGAAATCACTTTAAACGGCTTGTTTCATCGTTAGAATGCTCCTGTAAGCATTTTAAGCAGAGTTGTGCACTTTTGCATGAAAAGTCACATTTCAGCCTGAAACGTTGATTTTTCACTCTAAACTGCTTTTCTGAGCTGGAAATCACTTTAAACGGCTTGTTTCATCGTTAGAATGCTCCTGTAAGCATTTTAAGCAGAGTTGTGCACTTTTGCATGAAAAGTCACATTTCAGCCTGAAACGTTGATTTTTCACTCTAAACTGCTTTTCTGAGCTGGAAATCACTTTAAACGGCTTGTTTCATCGTTAGAATGCTCCTGTAAGCATTTTAAGCAGAGTTGTGCACTTTTGCATGAAAAGTCACATTTCAGCCTGAAACGTTGATTTTTCACTCTAAACTGCTTTTCTGAGCTGGAAATCACTTTAAACGGCTTAGAATGCTCCTGTAAGCATTTTAAGCAGAGTTGTGCACTTTTGCATGAAAAGTCACATTTCAGCCTGAAACGTTGATTTTTCACTCTAAACTGCTTTTCTGAGCTGGAAATCACTTTAAACGGCTTAGAATGCTCCTGTAAGCATTTTAAGCAGAGTTGTGCACTTTTGCATGAAAAGTCACATTTCAGCCTGAAACGTTGATTTTTCACTCTAAACTGCTTTTCTGAGCTGGAAATCACTTTAAACGGCTTGTTTCATCGTTAGAATGCTCCTGTAAGCATTTTAAGCAGAGTTGTGCACTTTTGCATGAAAAGTCACATTTCAGCCTGAAACGTTGATTTTTCACTCTAAACTGCTTTTCTGAGCTGGAAATCACTTTAAACGGCTTGTTTCATCGTTAGAATGCTCCTGTAAGCATTTTAAGCAGAGTTGTGCACTTTTGCATGAAAAGTCACATTTCAGCCTGAAACGTTGATTTTTCACTCTAAACTGCTTTTCTGAGCTGGAAATCACTTTAAACGGCTTGTTTCATCGTTAGAATGCTCCTGTAAGCATTTTAAGCAGAGTTGTGCACTTTTGCATGAAAAGTCACATTTCAGCCTGAAACGTTGATTTTTCACTCTAAACTGCTTTTCTGAGCTGGAAATCACTTTAAACGGCTTGTTTCATCGTTAGAATGCTCCTGTAAGCATTTTAAGCAGAGTTGTGCACTTTTGCATGAAAAGTCACATTTCAGCCTGAAACGTTGATTTTTCACTCTAAACTGCTTTTCTGAGCTGGAAATCACTTTAAACGGCTTGTTTCATCGTTAGAATGCTCCTGTAAGCATTTTAAGCAGAGTTGTGCACTTTTGCATGAAAAGTCACATTTCAGCCTGAAACGTTGATTTTTCACTCTAAACTGCTTTTCTGAGCTGGAAATCACTTTAAACGGCTTGTTTCATCGTTAGAATGCT
Source organism: Misgurnus anguillicaudatus (assembly GCF_027580225.2). Lineage (NCBI taxonomy): Eukaryota > Metazoa > Chordata > Actinopteri > Cypriniformes > Cobitidae > Misgurnus > Misgurnus anguillicaudatus. Next base: position 35,681,607 of record NC_073349.2, on the reverse strand, counting down.
CCTGTAAGCATTTTAAGCAGAGTTGTGCACTTTTGCATGAAAAGTCACATTTCAGCCTGAAACGTTGATTTTTCACTCTAAACTGCTTTTCTGAGCTGGAAATCACTTTAAACGGCTTGTTTCATCGTTAGAATGCTCCTGTAAGCATTTTAAGCAGAGTTGTGCACTTTTGCATGAAAAGTCACATTTCACCCTGAAACATTGATTTTTCACTCTAAACTGCTTTTCTGAGCTGGAAATCACTTTAAACGGCTTGTTTCATCGTTAGAATGCTGTAAGCATTTTAAGCAGAGTTGTGCACTTTTGCATGAAAAGTCACATTCCAGCTTGAAATGTTGAATTCTCACTCTAAAATGCTTTTTTGAGCTGGAAATGTCTCTAAACTACTTGTTTCATCATAAGAATGCTCCTATAAGCATTTTAAGCAGAGTTGTGCACTTTTGCATGAAAGGTCAAATTTCAGCCTGAAACGTTGATTTTTTACTCTAAACTGCTTTTCTGAGCTGGAAATCACTTTAAACGGCTTGTTTCATCGTTAGAATGCTCCTGTAAGCATTTTAAGCAGAGTTGTGCACTTTTGCATGAAAAGTCACATTTCAGCCTGAAACGTTGATTTTTCACTCTAAACTGCTTTTCTGAGCTGGAAATCACTTTAAACGGCTTAGAATGCTCCTGTAAGCATTTTAAGCAGAGTTGTGCACTTTTGCATGAAAAGTCACATTTCAGCCTGAAACGTTGATTTTTCACTCTAAACTGCTTTTCTGAGCTGGAAATCACTTTAAACGGCTTGTTTCATCGTTAGAATGCTCCTGTAAGCATTTTAAGCAGAGTTGTGCACTTTTGCATGAAAAGTCACATTTCAGCCTGAAACGTTGATTTTTCACTCTAAACTGCTTTCTGAGCTGGAAATCACTTTAAACGGCTTGTTTCATCGTTAGAATGCTCCTGTAAGCATTTTAAGCAGAGTTGTGCACTTTTGCATGAAAAGTCACATTTCAGCCTGAAACGTTGATTTGTCACTCTAAACTGCTTTTCTGAGCTGGAAATCACTTTAAACGGCTTGTTTCATCGTTAGAATGCTCCTGTAAGCATTTTAAGCAGAGTTGTGCACTTTTGCATGAAAAGTCACATTTCAGCCTGAAACGTTGATTTTTCACTCTAAACTGCTTTTCTGAGCTGGAAATCACTTTAAACGGCTTGTTTCATCGTTAGAATGCTCCTGTAAGCATTTTAAGCAGAGTTGTGCACTTTTGCATGAAAAGTCACATTTCAGCCTGAAACGTTGATTTTTCACTCTAAACTGCTTTTCTGAGCTGGAAATCACTTTAAACGGCTTGTTTCATCGTTAGAATGCTCCTGTAAGCATTTTAAGCAGAGTTGTGCACTTTTGCATGAAAAGTCACATTTCAGCCTGAAACGTTGATTTTTCACTCTAAACTGCTTTTCTGAGCTGGAAATCACTTTAAACGGCTTGTTTCATCGTTAGAATGCTCCTGTAAGCATTTTAAGCAGAGTTGTGCACTTTTGCATGAAAAGTCACATTTCAGCCTGAAACGTTGATTTTTCACTCTAAACTGCTTTCTGAGCTGGAAATCACTTTAAACGGCTTGTTTCATCGTTAGAATGCTCCTGTAAGCATTTTAAGCAGAGTTGTGCACTTTTGCATGAAAAGTCACATTTCAGCCTGAAACGTTGATTTTTCACTCTAAACTGCTTTTCTGAGCTGGAAATCACTTTAAACGGCTTGTTTCATCGTTAGAATGCTCCTGTAAGCATTTTAAGCAGAGTTGTGCACTTTTGCATGAAAAGTCACATTTCAGCCTGAAACGTTGATTTTTCACTCTAAACTGCTTTTCTGAGCTGGAAATCACTTTAAACGGCTTGTTTCATCGTTAGAATGCTCCTGTAAGCATTTTAAGCAGAGTTGTGCACTTTTGCATGAAAAGTCACATTTCAGCCTGAAACGTTGATTTTTCACTCTAAACTGCTTTTCTGAGCTGGAAATCACTTTAAACGGCTTGTTTCATCGTTAGAATGCTCCTGTAAGCATTTTAAGCAGAGTTGTGCACTTTTGCATGAAAAGTCACATTTCAGCCTGAAACGTTGATTTTTCACTCTAAACTGCTTTTCTGAGCTGGAAATCACTTTAAACGGCTTGTTTCATCGTTAGAATGCTCCTGTAAGCATTTTAAGCAGAGTTGTGCACTTTTGCATGAAAAGTCACATTTCAGCCTGAAACGTTGATTTTTCACTCTAAACTGCTTTTCTGAGCTGGAAATCACTTTAAACGGCTTGTTTCATCGTTAGAATGCTCCTGTAAGCATTTTAAGCAGAGTTGTGCACTTTTGCATGAAAAGTCACATTTCAGCCTGAAACGTTGATTTTTCACTCTAAACTGCTTTTCTGAGCTGGAAATCACTTTAAACGGCTTGTTTCATCTTTAGAATGCTCCTGTAAGCATTTTAAGCAGAGTTGTGCACTTTTGCATGAAAAGTCACATTCCAGCTTGAAATGTTGAATTCTCACTCTAAAATGCTTTTTTGAGCTGGAAATGTCTCTAAACTACTTGTTTCATCATAAGAATGCTCCTATAAGCATTTTAAGCAGAGTTGTGCACTTTTGCATGAAAAGTCACATTTCAGCCTGAAACGTTGATTTTTCACTCTAAACTGCTTTTCTGAGCTGGAAATCACTTTAAACGGCTTGTTTCATCGTTAGAATGCTCCTGTAAGCATTTTAAGCAGAGTTGTGCACTTTTGCATGAAAAGTCACATTTCAGCCTGAAACGTTGATTTTTCACTCTAAACTGCTTTTCTGAGCTGGAAATCACTTTAAACGGCTTGTTTCATCGTTAGAATGCTCCTGTAAGCATTTTAAGCAGAGTTGTGCACTTTTGCATGAAAAGTCACATTTCAGCCTGAAACGTTGATTTTTCACTCTAAACTGCTTTTCTGAGCTGGAAATCACTTTAAACGGCTTGTTTCATCGTTAGAATGCTCCTGTAAGCATTTTAAGCAGAGTTGTGCACTTTTGCATGAAAAGTCACATTTCAGCCTGAAACGTTGATTTTTCACTCTAAACTGCTTTTCTGAGCTGGAAATCACTTTAAACGGCTTGTTTCATCGTTAGAATGCTCCTGTAAGCATTTTAAGCAGAGTTGTGCACTTTTGCATGAAAAGTCACATTTCAGCCTGAAACGTTGATTTTTCACTCTAAACTGCTTTTCTGAGCTGGAAATCACTTTAAACGGCTTGTTTCATCGTTAGAATGCTGTAAGCATTTTAAGCAGAGTTGTGCACTTTTGCATGAAAAGTCACATTCCAGCTTGAAATGTTGAATTCTCACTCTAAAATGCTTTTTTGAGCTGGAAATGTCTCTAAACTACTTGTTTCATCATAAGAATGCTCCTATAAGCATTTTAAGCAGAGTTGTGCACTTTTGCATGAAAAGTCACATTTCAGCCTGAAACGTTGATTTTTCACTCTAAACTGCTTTTCTGAGCTGGAAATCACTTTAAACGGCTTGTTTCATCGTTAGAATGCTCCTGTAAGCATTTTAAGCAGAGTTGTGCACTTTTGCATGAAAAGTCACATTTCAGCCTGAAACGTTGATTTTTCACTCTAAACTGCTTTTCTGAGCTGGAAATCACTTTAAACGGCTTAGAATGCTCCTGTAAGCATTTTAAGCAGAGTTGTGCACTTTTGCATGAAAAGTCACATTTCAGCCTGAAACGTTGATTTTTCACTCTAAACTGCTTTTCTGAGCTGGAAATCACTTTAAACGGCTTGTTTCATCGTTAGAATGCTGTAAGCATTTTAAGCAGAGTTGTGCACTTTTGCATGAAAAGTCACATTCCAGCTTGAAATGTTGAATTCTCACTCTAAAATGCTTTTTTGAGCTGGAAATGTCTCTAAACTACTTGTTTCATCATAAGAATGCTCCTATAAGCATTTTAAGCAGAGTTGTGCACTTTTGCATGAAAAGTCACATTTCAGCCTGAAACGTTGATTTTTCACTCTAAACTGCTTTTCTGAGCTGGAAATCACTTTAAACGGCTTGTTTCATCGTTAGAATGCTCCTGTAAGCATTTTAAGCAGAGTTGTGCACTTTTGCATGAAAAGTCACATTTCAGCCTGAAACGTTGATTTTTCACTCTAAACTGCTTTTCTGAGCTGGAAATCACTTTAAACGGCTTGTTTCATCGTTAGAATGCTCCTGTAAGCATTTTAAGCAGAGTTGTGCACTTTTGCATGAAAAGTCACATTTCAGCCTGAAACGTTGATTTTTCACTCTAAACTGCTTTTCTGAGCTGGAAATCACTTTAAACGGCTTGTTTCATCGTTAGAATGCTCCTGTAAGCATTTTAAGCAGAGTTGTGCACTTTTGCATGAAAAGTCACATTTCAGCCTGAAACGTTGATTTTTCACTCTAAACTGCTTTTCTGAGCTGGAAATCACTTTAAACGGCTTGTTTCATCGTTAGAATGCTCCTGTAAGCATTTTAAGCAGAGTTGTGCACTTTTGCATGAAAAGTCACATTTCAGCCTGAAACGTTGATTTTTCACTCTAAACTGCTTTTCTGAGCTGGAAATCACTTTAAACGGCTTGTTTCATCGTTAGAATGCTCCTGTAAGCATTTTAAGCAGAGTTGTGCACTTTTGCATGAAAAGTCACATTTCAGCCTGAAACGTTGATTTTTCACTCTAAACTGCTTTCTGAGCTGGAAATCACTTTAAACGGCTTGTTTCATCGTTAGAATGCTCCTGTAAGCATTTTAAGCAGAGTTGTGCACTTTTGCATGAAAAGTCACATTTCAGCCTGAAACGTTGATTTGTCACTCTAAACTGCTTTTCTGAGCTGGAAATCACTTTAAACGGCTTGTTTCATCGTTAGAATGCTCCTGTAAGCATTTTAAGCAGAGTTGTGCACTTTTGCATGAAAAGTCACATTTCAGCCTGAAACGTTGATTTTTCACTCTAAACTGCTTTTCTGAGCTGGAAATCACTTTAAACGGCTTGTTTCATCGTTAGAATGCTCCTGTAAGCATTTTAAGCAGAGTTGTGCACTTTTGCATGAAAAGTCACATTTCAGCCTGAAACGTTGATTTTTCACTCTAAACTGCTTTTCTGAGCTGGAAATCACTTTAAACGGCTTGTTTCATCGTTAGAATGCTCCTGTAAGCATTTTAAGCAGAGTTGTGCACTTTTGCATGAAAAGTCACATTCCAGCTTGAAATGTTGAATTCTCACTCTAAAATGCTTTTTTGAGCTGGAAATGTCTCTAAACTACTTGTTTCATCATAAGAATGCTCCTGTAAGCATTTTAAGCAGAGTTGTGCACTTTTGCATGAAAAGTCACATTTCAGCCTGAAACGTTGATTTTTCACTCTAAACTGCTTTTCTGAGCTGGAAATCACTTTAAACGGCTTGTTTCATCGTTAGAATGCTCCTGTAAGCATTTTAAGCAGAGTTGTGCACTTTTGCATGAAAAGTCACATTTCAGCCTGAAACGTTGATTTTTCACTCTAAACTGCTTTTCTGAGCTGGAAATCACTTTAAACGGCTTGTTTCATCGTTAGAATGCTCCTGTAAGCATTTTAAGCAGAGTTGTGCACTTTTGCATGAAAAGTCACATTTCAGCCTGAAACGTTGATTTTTCACTCTAAACTGCTTTTCTGAGCTGGAAATCACTTTAAACGGCTTGTTTCATCGTTAGAATGCTCCTGTAAGCATTTTAAGCAGAGTTGTGCACTTTTGCATGAAAAGTCACATTTCAGCCTGAAACGTTGATTTTTCACTCTAAACTGCTTTCTGAGCTGGAAATCACTTTAAACGGCTTGTTTCATCGTTAGAATGCTCCTGTAAGCATTTTAAGCAGAGTTGTGCACTTTTGCATGAAAAGTCACATTTCAGCCTGAAACGTTGATTTGTCACTCTAAACTGCTTTTCTGAGCTGGAAATCACTTTAAACGGCTTGTTTCATCGTTAGAATGCTCCTGTAAGCATTTTAAGCAGAGTTGTGCACTTTTGCATGAAAAGTCACATTTCAGCCTGAAACGTTGATTTTTCACTCTAAACTGCTTTTCTGAGCTGGAAATCACTTTAAACGGCTTGTTTCATCGTTAGAATGCTCCTGTAAGCATTTTAAGCAGAGTTGTGCACTTTTGCATGAAAAGTCACATTTCAGCCTGAAACGTTGATTTTTCACTCTAAACTGCTTTTCTGAGCTGGAAATCACTTTAAACGGCTTGTTTCATCGTTAGAATGCTCCTGTAAGCATTTTAAGCAGAGTTGTGCACTTTTGCATGAAAAGTCACATTTCAGCCTGAAACGTTGATTTTTCACTCTAAACTGCTTTTCTGAGCTGGAAATCACTTTAAACGGCTTGTTTCATCGTTAGAATGCTCCTGTAAGCATTTTAAGCAGAGTTGTGCACTTTTGCATGAAAAGTCACATTTCAGCCTGAAACGTTGATTTTTCACTCTAAACTGCTTTTCTGAGCTGGAAATCACTTTAAACGGCTTGTTTCATCGTTAGAATGCTCCTGTAAGCATTTTAAGCAGAGTTGTGCACTTTTGCATGAAAAGTCACATTTCAGCCTGAAACGTTGATTTTTCACTCTAAACTGCTTTTCTGAGCTGGAAATCACTTTAAACGGCTTGTTTCATCGTTAGAATGCTCCTGTAAGCATTTTAAGCAGAGTTGTGCACTTTTGCATGAAAAGTCACATTTCAGCCTGAAACGTTGATTTTTCACTCTAAACTGCTTTTCTGAGCTGGAAATCACTTTAAACGGCTTGTTTCATCGTTAGAATGCTCCTGTAAGCATTTTAAGCAGAGTTGTGCACTTTTGCATGAAAAGTCACATTTCAGCCTGAAACGTTGATTTTTCACTCTAAACTGCTTTTCTGAGCTGGAAATCACTTTAAACGGCTTAGAATGCTCCTGTAAGCATTTTAAGCAGAGTTGTGCACTTTTGCATGAAAAGTCACATTTCAGCCTGAAACGTTGATTTTTCACTCTAAACTGCTTTTCTGAGCTGGAAATCACTTTAAACGGCTTAGAATGCTCCTGTAAGCATTTTAAGCAGAGTTGTGCACTTTTGCATGAAAAGTCACATTTCAGCCTGAAACGTTGATTTTTCACTCTAAACTGCTTTCTGAGCTGGAAATCACTTTAAACGGCTTGTTTCATCGTTAGAATGCTCCTGTAAGCATTTTAAGCAGAGTTGTGCACTTTTGCATGAAAAGTCACATTTCAGCCTGAAACGTTGATTTTTCACTCTAAACTGCTTTTCTGAGCTGGAAATCACTTTAAACGGCTTGTTTCATCGTTAGAATGCTGTAAGCATTTTAAGCAGAGTTGTGCACTTTTGCATGAAAAGTCACATTCCAGCTTGAAATGTTGAATTCTCACTCTAAAATGCTTTTTTGAGCTGGAAATGTCTCTAAACTACTTGTTTCATCATAAGAATGCTCCTATAAGCATTTTAAGCAGAGTTGTGCACTTTTGCATGAAAAGTCACATTTCAGCCTGAAACGTTGATTTTTCACTCTAAACTGCTTTTCTGAGCTGGAAATCACTTTAAACGGCTTGTTTCATCGTTAGAATGCTCCTGTAAGCATTTTAAGCAGAGTTGTGCACTTTTGCATGAAAAGTCACATTTCAGCCTGAAACGTTGATTTTTCACTCTAAATTGCTTTTCTGAGCTGGAAATCACTTTAAACGGCTTGTTTCATCGTTAGAATGCTCCTGTAAGCATCTTAAGCAGAGTTGTGCACTTTTGCATGAAAAGTCACATTTCAGCCTGAAACGTTGATTTTTCACTCTAAATTGCGTTTCTGAGCTGGAAATCACTTTAAACGGCTTGTTTCATCGTTAGAATGCTCCTGTAAGCATTTTAAGCAGAGTTGTGCACTTTTGCATGAAAAGTCAAATTTCAGCCTGAAACGTTGATTTTTCACTCTAAACTGCTTTTCTGAGCTGGAAATCACTTTAAACGGCTTGTTTCATCTTTAGAATGCTCCTGTAAGCATTTTAAGCAGAGTTGTGCACTTTTGCATGAAAAGTCACATTTCACCCTGAAACATTGATTTTTCACTCTAAACTGCTTTTCTGAGCTGGAAATCACTTTAAACGGCTTGTTTCATCGTTAGAATGCTGTAAGCATTTTAAGCAGAGTTGTGCACTTTTGCATGAAAAGTCACATTCCAGCTTGAAATGTTGAATTCTCACTCTAAAATGCTTTTTTGAGCTGGAAATGTCTCTAAACTACTTGTTTCATCATAAGAATGCTCCTATAAGCATTTTAAGCAGAGTTGTGCACTTTTGCATGAAAAGTCACATTTCAGCCTGAAACGTTGATTTTTTACTCTAAACTGCTTTTCTGAGCTGGAAATCACTTTAAACGGCTTGTTTCATCGTTAGAATGCTCCTGTAAGCATTTTAAGCAGAGTTGTGCACTTTTGCATGAAAAGTCACATTTCAGCCTGAAACGTTGATTTTTCACTCTAAACTGCTTTTCTGAGCTGGAAATCACTTTAAACGGCTTAGAATGCTCCTGTAAGCATTTTAAGCAGAGTTGTGCACTTTTGCATGAAAAGTCACATTTCAGCCTGAAACGTTGATTTTTCACTCTAAACTGCTTTTCTGAGCTGGAAATCACTTTAAACGGCTTGTTTCATCGTTAGAATGCTCCTGTAAGCATTTTAAGCAGAGTTGTGCACTTTTGCATGAAAAGTCACATTTCAGCCTGAAACGTTGATTTTTCACTCTAAACTGCTTTCTGAGCTGGAAATCACTTTAAACGGCTTGTTTCATCGTTAGAATGCTCCTGTAAGCATTTTAAGCAGAGTTGTGCACTTTTGCATGAAAAGTCACATTTCAGCCTGAAACGTTGATTTGTCACTCTAAACTGCTTTTCTGAGCTGGAAATCACTTTAAACGGCTTGTTTCATCGTTAGAATGCTCCTGTAAGCATTTTAAGCAGAGTTGTGCACTTTTGCATGAAAAGTCACATTTCAGCCTGAAACGTTGATTTTTCACTCTAAATTGCTTTTCTGAGCTGGAAATCACTTTAAACGGCTTGTTTCATCGTTAGAATGCTCCTGTAAGCATTTTAAGCAGAGTTGTGCACTTTTGCATGAAAAGTCACATTTCAGCCTGAAACGTTGATTTTTCACTCTAAACTGCTTTTCTGAGCTGGAAATCACTTTAAACGGCTTGTTTCATCGTTAGAATGCTCCTGTAAGCATTTTAAGCAGAGTTGTGCACTTTTGCATGAAAAGTCACATTTCAGCCTGAAACGTTGATTTTTCACTCTAAACTGCTTTTCTGAGCTGGAAATCACTTTAAACGGCTTGTTTCATCGTTAGAATGCTCCTGTAAGCATTTTAAGCAGAGTTGTGCACTTTTGCATGAAAAGTCACATTTCAGCCTGAAACGTTGATTTTTCACTCTAAACTGCTTTTCTGAGCTGGAAATCACTTTAAACGGCTTGTTTCATCGTTAGAATGCTCCTGTAAGCATTTTAAGCAGAGTTGTGCACTTTTGCATGAAAAGTCACATTTCAGCCTGAAACGTTGATTTTTCACTCTAAACTGCTTTTCTGAGCTGGAAATCACTTTAAACGGCTTGTTTCATCGTTAGAATGCTCCTGTAAGCATTTTAAGCAGAGTTGTGCACTTTTGCATGAAAAGTCACATTTCAGCCTGAAACGTTGATTTTTCACTCTAAACTGCTTTTCTGAGCTGGAAATCACTTTAAACGGCTTGTTTCATCGTTAGAATGCTCCTGTAAGCATTTTAAGCAGAGTTGTGCACTTTTGCATGAAAAGTCACATTTCAGCCTGAAACGTTGATTTTTCACTCTAAACTGCTTTTCTGAGCTGGAAATCACTTTAAACGGCTTGTTTCATCGTTAGAATGCTCCTGTAAGCATTTTAAGCAGAGTTGTGCACTTTTGCATGAAAAGTCACATTTCAGCCTGAAACGTTGATTTTTCACTCTAAACTGCTTTTCTGAGCTGGAAATCACTTTAAACGGCTTGTTTCATCGTTAGAATGCTCCTGTAAGCATTTTAAGCAGAGTTGTGCACTTTTGCATGAAAAGTCACATTTCAGCCTGAAACGTTGATTTTTCACTCTAAACTGCTTTTCTGAGCTGGAAATCACTTTAAACGGCTTAGAATGCTCCTGTAAGCATTTTAAGCAGAGTTGTGCACTTTTGCATGAAAAGTCACATTTCAGCCTGAAACGTTGATTTTTCACTCTAAACTGCTTTTCTGAGCTGGAAATCACTTTAAACGGCTTGTTTCATCGTTAGAATGCTGTAAGCATTTTAAGCAGAGTTGTGCACTTTTGCATGAAAAGTCACATTCCAGCTTGAAATGTTGAATTCTCACTCTAAAATGCTTTTTTGAGCTGGAAATGTCTCTAAACTACTTGTTTCATCATAAGAATGCTCCTATAAGCATTTTAAGCAGAGTTGTGCACTTTTGCATGAAAAGTCACATTTCAGCCTGAAACGTTGATTTTTCACTCTAAACTGCTTTTCTGAGCTGGAAATCACTTTAAACGGCTTGTTTCATCGTTAGAATGCTCCTGTAAGCATTTTAAGCAGAGTTGTGCACTTTTGCATGAAAAGTCACATTTCAGCCTGAAACGTTGATTTTTCACTCTAAACTGCTTTTCTGAGCTGGAAATCACTTTAAACGGCTTGTTTCATCGTTAGAATGCTCCTGTAAGCATTTTAAGCAGAGTTGTGCACTTTTGCATGAAAAGTCACATTTCAGCCTGAAACGTTGATTTTTCACTCTAAACTGCTTTTCTGAGCTGGAAATCACTTTAAACGGCTTGTTTCATCGTTAGAATGCTCCTGTAAGCATTTTAAGCAGAGTTGTGCACTTTTGCATGAAAAGTCACATTTCCAGCCTGAAATGTTGAATTCTCACTCTAAAATGCTTTTCTGAGCTGGAAATCACTTTAAACTACTTGTTTCATCGTATAAGAATGCTCCTGTAAGCATTTTAAGCAGAGTTGTGCACTTTTGCATGAAAAGTCACATTTCAGCCTGAAACGTTGATTTTTCACTCTAAACTGCTTTTCTGAGCTGGAAATCACTTTAAACGGCTTGTTTCATCGTTAGAATGCTCCTGTAAGCATTTTAAGCAGAGTTGTGCACTTTTGCATGAAAAGTCACATTTCAGCCTGAAACGTTGATTTTTCACTCTAAACTGCTTTTCTGAGCTGGAAATCACTTTAAACGGCTTGTTTCATCGTTAGAATGCTCCTGTAAGCATTTTAAGCAGAGTTGTGCACTTTTGCATGAAAAGTCACATTTCAGCCTGAAACGTTGATTTTTCACTCTAAACTGCTTTTCTGAGCTGGAAATCACTTTAAACGGCTTGTTTCATCGTTAGAATGCTGTAAGCATTTTAAGCAGAGTTGTGCACTTTTGCATGAAAAGTCACATTCCAGCTTGAAATGTTGAATTCTCACTCTAAAATGCTTTTTTGAGCTGGAAATGTCTCTAAACTACTTGTTTCATCATAAGAATGCTCCTATAAGCATTTTAAGCAGAGTTGTGCACTTTTGCATGAAAAGTCACATTTCAGCCTGAAACGTTGATTTTTCACTCTAAACTGCTTTTCTGAGCTGGAAATCACTTTAAACGGCTTGTTTCATCGTTAGAATGCTCCTGTAAGCATTTTAAGCAGAGTTGTGCACTTTTGCATGAAAAGTCACATTTCAGCCTGAAACGTTGATTTTTCACTCTAAACTGCTTTTCTGAGCTGGAAATCACTTTAAACGGCTTGTTTCATCGTTAGAATGCTCCTGTAAGCATTTTAAGCAGAGTTGTGCACTTTTGCATGAAAAGTCACATTTCACCCTGAAACATTGATTTTTCACTCTAAACTGCTTTTCTGAGCTGGAAATCACTTTAAACGGCTTGTTTCATCGTTAGAATGCTGTAAGCATTTTAAGCAGAGTTGTGCACTTTTGCATGAAAAGTCACATTCCAGCTTGAAATGTTGAATTCTCACTCTAAAATGCTTTTTTGAGCTGGAAATGTCTCTAAACTACTTGTTTCATCATAAGAATGCTCCTATAAGCATTTTAAGCAGAGTTGTGCACTTTTGCATGAAAAGTCACATTTCAGCCTGAAACGTTGATTTTTCACTCTAAACTGCTTTTCTGAGCTGGAAATCACTTTAAACGGCTTGTTTCATCGTTAGAATGCTCCTGTAAGCATTTTAAGCAGAGTTGTGCACTTTTGCATGAAAAGTCACATTTCAGCCTGAAACGTTGATTTTTCACTCTAAACTGCTTTTCTGAGCTGGAAATCACTTTAAACGGCTTGTTTCATCGTTAGAATGCTCCTGTAAGCATTTTAAGCAGAGTTGTGCACTTTTGCATGAAAAGTCACATTTCAGCCTGAAACGTTGATTTTTCACTCTAAACTGCTTTTCTGAGCTGGAAATCACTTTAAACGGCTTGTTTCATCGTTAGAATGCTCCTGTAAGCATTTTAAGCAGAGTTGTGCACTTTTGCATGAAAAGTCACATTTCAGCCTGAAACGTTGATTTTTCACTCTAAACTGCTTTTCTGAGCTGGAAATCACTTTAAACGGCTTGTTTCATCGTTAGAATGCTCCTGTAAGCATTTTAAGCAGAGTTGTGCACTTTTGCATGAAAAGTCACATTTCAGCCTGAAACGTTGATTTTTCACTCTAAACTGCTTTTCTGAGCTGGAAATCACTTTAAACGGCTTGTTTCATCGTTAGAATGCTCCTGTAAGCATTTTAAGCAGAGTTGTGCACTTTTGCATGAAAAGTCACATTTCAGCCTGAAACGTTGATTTTTCACTCTAAACTGCTTTCTGAGCTGGAAATCACTTTAAACGGCTTGTTTCATCGTTAGAATGCTCCTGTAAGCATTTTAAGCAGAGTTGTGCACTTTTGCATGAAAAGTCACATTTCAGCCTGAAACGTTGATTTGTCACTCTAAACTGCTTTTCTGAGCTGGAAATCACTTTAAACGGCTTGTTTCATCGTTAGAATGCTCCTGTAAGCATTTTAAGCAGAGTTGTGCACTTTTGCATGAAAAGTCACATTTCAGCCTGAAACGTTGATTTTTCACTCTAAACTGCTTTTCTGAGCTGGAAATCACTTTAAACGGCTTGTTTCATCGTTAGAATGCTCCTGTAAGCATTTTAAGCAGAGTTGTGCACTTTTGCATGAAAAGTCACATTTCAGCCTGAAACGTTGATTTTTCACTCTAAACTGCTTTTCTGAGCTGGAAATCACTTTAAACGGCTTGTTTCATCGTTAGAATGCTCCTGTAAGCATTTTAAGCAGAGTTGTGCACTTTTGCATGAAAAGTCACATTTCAGCCTGAAACGTTGATTTTTCACTCTAAATTGCGTTTCTGAGCTGGAAATCACTTTAAACGGCTTGTTTCATCGTTAGAATGCTCCTGTAAGCATTTTAAGCAGAGTTGTGCACTTTTGCATGAAAAGTCACATTTCAGCCTGAAACGTTGATTTTTCACTCTAAACTGCTTTTCTGAGCTGGAAATCACTTTAAACGGCTTGTTTCATCTTTAGAATGCTCCTGTAAGCATTTTAAGCAGAGTTGTGCACTTTTGCATGAAAAGTCACATTTCACCCTGAAACATTGATTTTTCACTCTAAACTGCTTTTCTGAGCTGGAAATCACTTTAAACGGCTTGTTTCATCGTTAGAATGCTGTAAGCATTTTAAGCAGAGTTGTGCACTTTTGCATGAAAAGTCACATTCCAGCTTGAAATGTTGAATTCTCACTCTAAAATGCTTTTTTGAGCTGGAAATGTCTCTAAACTACTTGTTTCATCATAAGAATGCTCCTATAAGCATTTTAAGCAGAGTTGTGCACTTTTGCATGAAAAGTCACATTTCAGCCTGAAACGTTGATTTTTTACTCTAAACTGCTTTTCTGAGCTGGAAATCACTTTAAACGGCTTGTTTCATCGTTAGAATGCTCCTGTAAGCATTTTAAGCAGAGTTGTGCACTTTTGCATGAAAAGTCACATTTCAGCCTGAAACGTTGATTTTTCACTCTAAACTGCTTTTCTGAGCTGGAAATCACTTTAAACGGCTTGTTTCATCGTTAGAATGCTCCTGTAAGCATTTTAAGCAGAGTTGTGCACTTTTGCATGAAAAGTCACATTTCAGCCTGAAACGTTGATTTTTCACTCTAAACTGCTTTTCTGAGCTGGAAATCACTTTAAACGGCTTGTTTCATCTTTAGAATGCTCCTGTAAGCATTTTAAGCAGAGTTGTGCACTTTTGCATGAAAAGTCACATTCCAGCTTGAAATGTTGAATTCTCACTCTAAAATGCTTTTTTGAGCTGGAAATGTCTCTAAACTACTTGTTTCATCATAAGAATGCTCCTATAAGCATTTTAAGCAGAGTTGTGCACTTTTGCATGAAAAGTCACATTTCAGCCTGAAACGTTGATTTTTCACTCTAAACTGCTTTTCTGAGCTGGAAATCACTTTAAACGGCTTGTTTCATCGTTAATGCTCCTGTAAGCATTTTAAGCAGAGTTGTGCACTTTTGCATGAAAAGTCACATTTCAGCCTGAAACGTTGATTTTTCACTCTAAACTGCTTTTCTGAGCTGGAAATCACTTTAAACGGCTTGTTTCATCGTTAGAATGCTCCTGTAAGCATTTTAAGCAGAGTTGTGCACTTTTGCATGAAAAGTCACATTTCAGCCTGAAACGTTGATTTTTCACTCTAAATTGCTTTTCTGAGCTGGAAATCACTTTAAACGGCTTGTTTCATCGTTAGAATGCTCCTGTAAGCATTTTAAGCAGAGTTGTGCACTTTTGCATGAAAAGTCACATTTCAGCCTGAAACGTTGATTTTTCACTCTAAACTGCTTTTCTGAGCTGGAAATCACTTTAAACGGCTTGTTTCATCGTTAGAATGCTCCTGTAAGCATTTTAAGCAGAGTTGTGCACTTTTGCATGAAAAGTCACATTTCAGCCTGAAACGTTGATTTTTCACTCTAAACTGCTTTTCTGAGCTGGAAATCACTTTAAACGGCTTGTTTCATCGTTAGAATGCTCCTGTAAGCATTTTAAGCAGAGTTGTGCACTTTTGCATGAAAAGTCACATTTCAGCCTGAAACGTTGATTTTTCACTCTAAACTGCTTTCTGAGCTGGAAATCACTTTAAACGGCTTGTTTCATCGTTAGAATGCTCCTGTAAGCATTTTAAGCAGAGTTGTGCACTTTTGCATGAAAAGTCACATTTCAGCCTGAAACGTTGATTTTTCACTCTAAACTGCTTTTCTGAGCTGGAAATCACTTTAAACGGCTTGTTTCATCGTTAGAATGCTCCTGTAAGCATTTTAAGCAGAGTTGTGCACTTTTGCATGAAAAGTCACATTTCAGCCTGAAACGTTGATTTTTCACTCTAAATTGCTTTTCTGAGCTGGAAATCACTTTAAACGGCTTGTTTCATCGTTAGAATGCTCCTGTAAGCATTTTAAGCAGAGTTGTGCACTTTTGCATGAAAAGTCACATTTCAGCCTGAAACGTTGATTTTTCACTCTAAACTGCTTTTCTGAGCTGGAAATCACTTTAAACGGCTTGTTTCATCGTTAGAATGCTCCTGTAAGCATTTTAAGCAGAGTTGTGCACTTTTGCATGAAAAGTCACATTTCAGCCTGAAACGTTGATTTTTCACTCTAAATTGCGTTTCTGAGCTGGAAATCACTTTAAACGGCTTGTTTCATCGTTAGAATGCTCCTGTAAGCATTTTAAGCAGAGTTGTGCACTTTTGCATGAAAAGTCAAATTTCAGCCTGAAACGTTGATTTTTCACTCTAAACTGCTTTTCTGAGCTGGAAATCACTTTAAACGGCTTGTTTCATCTTTAGAATGCTCCTGTAAGCATTTTAAGCAGAGTTGTGCACTTTTGCATGAAAAGTCACATTTCACCCTGAAACATTGATTTTTCACTCTAAACTGCTTTTCTGAGCTGGAAATCACTTTAAACGGCTTGTTTCATCGTTAGAATGCTGTAAGCATTTTAAGCAGAGTTGTGCACTTTTGCATGAAAAGTCACATTCCAGCTTGAAATGTTGAATTCTCACTCTAAAATGCTTTTTTGAGCTGGAAATGTCTCTAAACTACTTGTTTCATCATAAGAATGCTCCTATAAGCATTTTAAGCAGAGTTGTGCACTTTTGCATGAAAGGTCAAATTTCAGCCTGAAACGTTGATTTTTTACTCTAAACTGCTTTTCTGAGCTGGAAATCACTTTAAACGGCTTGTTTCATCGTTAGAATGCTCCTGTAAGCATTTTAAGCAGAGTTGTGCACTTTTGCATGAAAAGTCACATTTCAGCCTGAAACGTTGATTTTTCACTCTAAACTGCTTTTCTGAGCTGGAAATCACTTTAAACGGCTTGTTTCATCGTTAGAATGCTCCTGTAAGCATTTTAAGCAGAGTTGTGCACTTTTGCATGAAAAGTCACATTTCAGCCTGAAACGTTGATTTTTCACTCTAAACTGCTTTTCTGAGCTGGAAATCACTTTAAACGGCTTGTTTCATCTTTAGAATGCTCCTGTAAGCATTTTAAGCAGAGTTGTGCACTTTTGCATGAAAAGTCACATTCCAGCTTGAAATGTTGAATTCTCACTCTAAAATGCTTTTTTGAGCTGGAAATGTCTCTAAACTACTTGTTTCATCATAAGAATGCTCCTATAAGCATTTTAAGCAGAGTTGTGCACTTTTGCATGAAAAGTCACATTTCAGCCTGAAACGTTGATTTGTCACTCTAAACTGCTTTTCTGAGCTGGAAATCACTTTAAACGGCTTGTTTCATCGTTAGAATGCTCCTGTAAGCATTTTAAGCAGAGTTGTGCACTTTTGCATGAAAAGTCACATTTCAGCCTGAAACGTTGATTTTTCACTCTAAACTGCTTTTCTGAGCTGGAAATCACTTTAAACGGCTTATTTCATCTTTAGAATGCTGTAAGCATTTTAAGCAGAGTTGTGCACTTTTGCATGAAAAGTCACATTCCAGCTTGAAATGTTGAATTCTCACTCTAAAATGCTTTTTTGAGCTGGAAATGTCTCTAAACTACTTGTTTCATCATAAGAATGCTCCTATAAGCATTTTAAGCAGAGTTGTGCACTTTTGCATGAAAAGTCACATTTCAGCCTGAAACGTTGATTTTTCACTCTAAACTGCTTTTCTGAGCTGGAAATCACTTTAAACGGCTTGTTTCATCGTTAGAATGCTCCTGTAAGCATTTTAAGCAGAGTTGTGCACTTTTGCATGAAAAGTCACATTTCAGCCTGAAACGTTGATTTTTCACTCTAAATTGCTTTTCTGAGCTGGAAATCACTTTAAACGGCTTGTTTCATCGTTAGAATGCTCCTGTAAGCATTTTAAGGCAGACTTGTGCACTTTTGCATGAAAAGTCACATTCCAGCTTGAAATGTTGAATTCTCACTCTAAAATGCTTTTTTGAGCTGGAAATGTCTCTAAACTACTTGTTTCATTATAAGAATGCTCCTATAAGCATTTTAAGCAGAGTTGTGCACTTTTGCATGAAAAGTCACATTTCAGCCTGAAACGTTGATTTTTCACTCTAAACTGCTTTTCTGAGCTGGAAATCACTTTAAACGGCTTAGAATGCTCCTGTAAGCATTTTAAGCAGAGTTGTGCACTTTTGCATGAAAAGTCACATTTCAGCCTGAAACGTTGATTTTTCACTCTAAACTGCTTTCTGAGCTGGAAATCACTTTAAACGGCTTGTTTCATCGTTAGAATGCTCCTGTAAGCATTTTAAGCAGAGTTGTGCACTTTTGCATGAAAAGTCACATTTCACCCTGAAACGTTGATTTTTCACTCTAAACTGCTTTTCTGAGCTGGAAATCACTTTAAACGGCTTGTTTCATCGTTAGAATGCTGTAAGCATTTTAAGCAGAGTTGTGCACTTTTGCATGAAAAGTCACATTCCAGCTTGAAATGTTGAATTCTCACTCCTAAAATGCTTTTTTGAGCTGGAAATGTCTCTAAACTACTTGTTTCATCATAAGAATGCTCCTATAAGCATTTTAAGCAGAGTTGTGCACTTTTGCATGAAAAGTCACATTTCAGCCTGAAACGTTGATTTTTTACTCTAAACTGCTTTTCTGAGCTGGAAATCACTTTAAACGGCTTGTTTCATCGTTAGAATGCTCCTGTAAGCATTTTAAGCAGAGTTGTGCACTTTTGCATGAAAAGTCACATTTCAGCCTGAAACGTTGATTTTTCACTCTAAATTGCTTTTCTGAGCTGGAAATCACTTTAAACGGCTTGTTTCATCGTTAGAATGCTCCTGTAAGCATCTTAAGCAGAGTTGTGCACTTTTGCATGAAAAGTCACATTTCAGCCTGAAACGTTGATTTTTCACTCTAAATTGCGTTTCTGAGCTGGAAATCACTTTAAACGGCTTGTTTCATCGTTAGAATGCTCCTGTAAGCATTTTAAGCAGAGTTGTGCACTTTTGCATGAAAAGTCAAATTTCAGCCTGAAACGTTGATTTTTCACTCTAAACTGCTTTTCTGAGCTGGAAATCACTTTAAACGGCTTGTTTCATCTTTAGAATGCTCCTGTAAGCATTTTAAGCAGAGTTGTGCACTTTTGCATGAAAAGTCACATTTCACCCTGAAACATTGATTTTTCACTCTAAACTGCTTTTCTGAGCTGGAAATCACTTTAAACGGCTTGTTTCATCGTTAGAATGCTGTAAGCATTTTAAGCAGAGTTGTGCACTTTTGCATGAAAAGTCACATTCCAGCTTGAAATGTTGAATTCTCACTCTAAAATGCTTTTTTGAGCTGGAAATGTCTCTAAACTACTTGTTTCATCATAAGAATGCTCCTATAAGCATTTTAAGCAGAGTTGTGCACTTTTGCATGAAAAGTCAAATTTCAGCCTGAAACGTTGATTTTTTACTCTAAACTGCTTTTCTGAGCTGGAAATCACTTTAAACGGCTTGTTTCATCGTTAGAATGCTCCTGTAAGCATTTTAAGCAGAGTTGTGCACTTTTGCATGAAAAGTCACATTTCAGCCTGAAACGTTGATTTTTCACTCTAAACTGCTTTTCTGAGCTGGAAATCACTTTAAACGGCTTGTTTCATTGTTA
This sequence comes from Misgurnus anguillicaudatus, assembly GCF_027580225.2. Classification (NCBI taxonomy): domain Eukaryota; kingdom Metazoa; phylum Chordata; class Actinopteri; order Cypriniformes; family Cobitidae; genus Misgurnus; species Misgurnus anguillicaudatus. The sequence continues at coordinate 35,662,419 of NC_073349.2, read as the reverse complement.
GAATGCTCCTGTAAGCATTTTAAGCAGAGTTGTGCACTTTTGCATGAAAAGTCACATTTCAGCCTGAAACGTTGATTTTTCACTCTAAACTGCTTTTCTGAGCTGGAAATCACTTTAAACGGCATGTTTCATCGTTAGAATGCTCCTGTAAGCATTTTAAGCAGAGTTGTGCACTTTTGCATGAAAAGTCACATTTCAGCCTGAAACGTTGATTTTTCACTCTAAACTGCTTTCTGAGCTGGAAATCACTTTAAACGGCTTGTTTCATCGTTAGAATGCTCCTGTAAGCATTTTAAGCAGAGTTGTGCACTTTTGCATGAAAAGTCACATTTCAGCCTGAAACGTTGATTTGTCACTCTAAACTGCTTTTCTGAGCTGGAAATCACTTTAAACGGCTTGTTTCATCGTTAGAATGCTCCTGTAAGCATTTTAAGCAGAGTTGTGCACTTTTGCATGAAAAGTCACATTTCAGCCTGAAACGTTGATTTTTCACTCTAAATTGCTTTTCTGAGCTGGAAATCACTTTAAACGGCTTGTTTCATCGTTAGAATGCTCCTGTAAGCATTTTAAGCAGAGTTGTGCACTTTTGCATGAAAAGTCACATTTCAGCCTGAAACGTTGATTTGTCACTCTAAACTGCTTTTCTGAGCTGGAAATCACTTTAAACGGCTTGTTTCATCGTTAGAATGCTCCTGTAAGCATTTTAAGCAGAGTTGTGCACTTTTGCATGAAAAGTCACATTTCAGCCTGAAACGTTGATTTTTCACTCTAAATTGCTTTTCTGAGCTGGAAATCACTTTAAACGGCTTGTTTCATCGTTAGAATGCTCCTGTAAGCATTTTAAGCAGAGTTGTGCACTTTTGCATGAAAAGTCACATTTCAGCCTGAAACGTTGATTTTTCACTCTAAACTGCTTTCTGAGCTGGAAATCACTTTAAACGGCTTGTTTCATCGTTAGAATGCTCCTGTAAGCATTTTAAGCAGAGTTGTGCACTTTTGCATGAAAAGTCACATTCCAGCTTGAAATGTTGAATTCTCACTCTAAAATGCTTTTTTGAGCTGGAAATGTCTCTAAACGGCTTGTTTAGAATGCTCCTGTAAGCATTTTAAGCAGAGTTGTGCACTTTTGCATGAAAAGTCACATTTCAGCCTGAAACGTTGATTTTTCACTCTAAACTGCTTTTCTGAGCTGGAAATCACTTTAAACGGCTTGTTTCATCGTTAGAATGCTCCTGTAAGCATTTTAAGCAGAGTTGTGCACTTTTGCATGAAAAGTCACATTTCAGCCTGAAACGTTGATTTGTCACTCTAAACTGCTTTTCTGAGCTGGAAATCACTTTAAACGGCTTGTTTCATCTTTAGAATGCTCCTGTAAGCATTTTAAGCAGAGTTGTGCACTTTTGCATGAAAAGTCACATTTCAGCCTGAAACGTTGATTTGTCACTCTAAACTGCTTTTCTGAGCTGGAAATCACTTTAAACGGCTTGTTTCATCGTTAGAATGCTCCTGTAAGCATTTTAAGCAGAGTTGTGCACTTTTGCATGAAAAGTCACATTTCAGCCTGAAACGTTGATTTGTCACTCTAAACTGCTTTTCCGAGCTGGAAATCACTTTAAACGGCTTGTTTCATCTTTAGAATGCTCCTGTAAGCATTTTAAGCAGAGTTGTGCACTTTTGCATGAAAAGTCACATTTCAGCCTGAAACGTTGATTTTTCACTCTAAATTGCTTTTCTGAGCTGGAAATCACTTTAAACGGCTTGTTTCATCGTTAGAATGCCCCTGTAAGCATTTTAAGCAGAGTTGTGCACTTTTGCATTAAAAGTCACATTTCAGCCTGAAACGTTGATTTTTCACTCTAAACTGCTTTCTGAGCTGGAAATCACTTAAAACGGCTTGTTTCATCGTTAGAATGCTCCTGTAAGCATTTTAAGCAGAGTTGTGCACTTTTGCATGAAAAGTCACATTTCAGCCTGAAACGTTGATTTGTCACTCTAAACTGCTTTCTGAGCTGGAAATCACTTTAAACGGCTTGTTTCATCGTTAGAATGCTCCTGTAAGCATTTTAAGCAGAGTTGTGCACTTTTGCATGAAAAGTCACATTTCAGCCTGAAACGTTGATTTGTCACTCTAAACTGCTTTTCTGAGCTGGAAATCACTTTAAACGGCTTGTTTCATCGTTAGAATGCTCCTGTAAGCATTTTAAGCAGAGTTGTGCACTTTTGCATGAAAAGTCACATTTCAGCCTGAAACGTTGATTTTTCACTCTAAATTGCTTTTCTGAGCTGGAAATCACTTTAAACGGCTTGTTTCATCGTTAGAATGCCCCCGTAAGCATTTTAAGCAGAGTTGTGCACTTTTGCATGAAAAGTCACATTTCAGCCTGAAACGTTGATTTTTCACTCTAAACTGCTTTCTGAGCTGGAAATCACTTTAAACGGCTTGTTTCATCGTTAGAATGCTCCTGTAAGCATTTTAAGCAGAGTTGTGCACTTTTGCATGAAAAGTCACATTTCAGCCTGAAACGTTGATTTGTCACTCTAAACTGCTTTTCTGAGCTGGAAATCACTTTAAACGGTTTGTTTCATCGTTAGAATGCTCCTGTAAGCATTTTAAGCAGAGTTGTGCACTTTTGCATGAAAAGTCACATTTCAGCCTGAAACGTTGATTTTTCACGCTAAATTGCGTTTCTGAGCTGGAAATCACTTTAAACGGCTTGTTTCATCGTTAGAATGCTCCTGTAAGCATTTTAAGCAGAGTTGTGCACTTTTGCATGAAAAGTCACATTTCAGCCTGAAACGTTGATTTTTCACTCTAAACTGCTTTTCTGAGCTGGAAATCACTTTAAACGGCTTGTTTCATCGTTAGAATGCTCCTGTAAGCATTTTAAGCAGAGTTGTGCACTTTTGCATGAAAAGTCACATTTCAGCCTGAAACGTTGATTTTTCACTCTAAACTGCTTTTCTGAGCTGGAAATCACTTTAAACGGCTTGTTTCATCTTTAGAATGCTCCTGTAAGCATTTTAAGCAGAGTTGTGCACTTTTGCATGAAAAGTCACATTCCAGCTTGAAATGTTGAATTCTCACTCTAAAATGCTTTTTTGAGCTGGAAATGTCTCTAAACTACTTGTTTCATCATAAGAATGCTCCTATAAGCATTTTAAGCAGAGTTGTGCACTTTTGCATGAAAAGTCACATTTCAGCCTGAAACGTTGATTTTTCACTCTAAACTGCTTTCTGAGCTGGAAATCACTTTAAACGGCTTGTTTCATCGTTAGAATGCTCCTGTAAGCATTTTAAGCAGAGTTGTGCACTTTTGCATGAAAAGTCACATTTCAGCCTGAAACGTTGATTTTTCACTCTAAACTGCTTTCTGAGCTGGAAATCACTTTAAACGGCTTGTTTCATCGTTAGAATGCTCCTGTAAGCATTTTAAGCAGAGTTGTGCACTTTTGCATGAAAAGTCACATTTCAGCCTGAAACGTTGATTTTTCACTCTAAACTGCTTTTCTGAGCTGGAAATCACTTTAAACGGCTTGTTTCATCGTTAGAATGCTCCTGTAAGCATTTTAAGCAGAGTTGTGCACTTTTGCATGAAAAGTCACATTTCAGCCTGAAACGTTGATTTTTCACTCTAAACTGCTTTTCTGAGCTGGAAATCACTTTAAACGGCTTGTTTCATCTTTAGAATGCTGTAAGCATTTTAAGCAGAGTTGTGCACTTTTGCATGAAAAGTCACATTCCAGCTTGAAATGTTGAATTCTCACTCTAAAATGCTTTTTTGAGCTGGAAATGTCTCTAAACTACTTGTTTCATCATAAGAATGCTCCTATAAGCATTTTAAGCAGAGTTGTGCACTTTTGCATGAAAAGTCACATTTCAGCCTGAAACGTTGATTTTTTACTCTAAACTGCTTTTCTGAGCTGGAAATCACTTTAAACGGCTTGTTTCATCGTTAGAATGCTCCTGTAAGCATTTTAAGCAGAGTTGTGCACTTTTGCATGAAAAGTCACATTTCAGCCTGAAACGTTGATTTTTCACTCTAAACTGCTTTTCTGAGCTGGAAATCACTTTAAACGGCTTGTTTCATCTTTAGAATGCTCCTGTAAGCATTTTAAGCAGAGTTGTGCACTTTTGCATGAAAAGTCACATTTCACCCTGAAACATTGATTTTTCACTCTAAACTGCTTTTCTGAGCTGGAAATCACTTTAAACGGCTTGTTTCATCGTTAGAATGCTGTAAGCATTTTAAGCAGAGTTGTGCACTTTTTTTTTTTTTTTTTTATATTTTATTTATAACCGTTTTTCATATAAACATAAAACAGATGAAAGAATATGGAATGTATACAAAGACATACTATACACAAAGAAAAACAAAAAACAAAAAAAAGGAGAACCACCCCCCACCCCCCACAAACAGGCACCAGATACAATAAACACCTTGAACAAAGACATGCGTAATCAAATAAAACAGAGTGAAAAAATACATCCAATTACATAAATGCTCAAACAAATTCAATTCTTAAAAAGATACCCGAGGAAGGGACCCCAGATTTTTTCAAATTTTTTAGAAGCATCGACCCTGGAAAAGCGTATCTTTTCAAGCTTAAGTGCGGCAACTACTCAGCCAACCATTTATGAAAACTTGGCGTTAGGGTGGACTTCCACTCCATCAAAATCACTCTTTTAGCTACCACCATACCGAACATAAGAGATAATTGCTGAGAATATGTTAATGCTAGTGCAGAGTCAGAACACCCAAGCAAAGCTACTTCAAAGTCTGGACTAATATTTTCTCCAAAAACATTTGAATACCAACGAAAAATATTCTTCCAGAACTCAGAAATCTCAGGGCAAAACCAAAAAGTGTGAGCATGCGTGCCATCTGAGCTCTTACACCTATCACATAATGGGGAGACTGAGGGGTAAATTTTATTAAGTTTAGTTTTGGTATAATGTAACCTATGCAATACTTTAAACTGTATAAGTTGTAATCTAGCATTAATAGAACAGGTATGAATTCGTTTCAGGCCCTCTTCCCAAATCTCATTTGAGATACTAGTTCCAGTATCATTTTCCCATGCTACTTTGAGGTAATCTGAAGACACTGCAGAATGAGAAACAAAGAAAGAAACAAATCGTGTCACCAAATGTTGGTCCTCAAGAGGTTGGCCCAAAAGATCATAAATGTAATGATCCTTAGGCAAATCCTGAAATTCAGTAAAAGAATGTTTTATGTAATGGCGCACTTGTAAATATCGGAAAAATTGTGAATGGGAAAGATCAAAGGTTTTATACAAGTGTTCAAAGGTGGCAAATTTTCCATCTATATAAAAGTCCTTGATGGTGGTTAGTCCTTTGCCTTTCCACAGTGAAAATACCTCATCTGATAGGCCGGGCAAAAAATTTTGATTATTGCAAATAGGCAGGCGCACAGAGGGACACATAATATTTAGCACGGTCTTCATTTGTTTTAGAATTCGAATGGAATTAAGCACAACTAAATTCTTACATTTTAATTTCTTTAAAGACACAGGATTAGAAAAAAGAATAGCAGCAAGAGAGCATCCAACAACTGACTTAGCCTCAATATACAGCCACTTTGGATGTGTATCTAACAAATTATCGGCAGCTTGATCACTAATCCGCCAGAACATCATAGCTCTTGCATTAGCAGCCCAATAATAATGACGGAAAACAGGGAGCGCTAGACCACCTAACTCTTTCGGCTTCTGCAAATGGGCCTTAGAAATTCTATGCGATTTAAAGCCCCAAATGAACGGCAGGATAAGAGAATCTAATTGTTTAAAAAAAGAATTTGGCAAATATATAGGCAGGTTTTGAAAGAGATAAATAAATCGGGGCAGAGAGACCATTTTAATGGCATTAACCCGACCAATTAAAGATAACGGAAGAACCCTCCACCTATCTATAGAAATTTTTAACTTATTTATGGCTTCTGTGAAATTTAGACTAAAAATATTCTTAAAGTTTTTAGGAATGACCAACCCTAAATAAGTAAAGTGATCCTCCGTTATTCTAAAGGGTAATGACCTCAGAAATTGAGCATCCAGCCCTTCGCCCAAGGGCATGAATACACTCTTCTCCCAGTTAACAGAATAACCAGAAAAAGAGCCAAAAACCTCAAGAGATTGCATTAAAAATGGCAAAGCAGAAGGAGGATCACTCAGATATAAAAGCAAATCGTCCGCATATAAGGACAGCTTAACCTCAGTTTGACCGTATGATATACCCCTGATCTCAGAATGATTACGAAGATGAATGGCCAGGGGTTCTAAAGCTAAATCAAATAACAGTGGGCTTAAACAGCAGCCCTGACGTGTACCTCGCTGAAGAGGAAAAAAAGATGATCTATCAGAATTAGTGAGTATTGCAGATTTGGGGGAAGAATAAAGCATTTTAATCAATAGTTTAAAATTCTCACCAAAGCCAAACCGATCCAAAACAGAAAACATATAACTCCATTCAATACGGTCGAAGGCCTTTTCAGCATCTAAAGAAAGGACAGCTGCCTTGGAACTCTTACTCTGACTACTATACAAAATATTTAGCAGGCGACGTGAATTAAAAAAAGAAAATCTACCTGGGACAAAGCCAGTTTGATCTGTATGAATTAATGAGGCCACGTGTTTATTTAGACGCGTGGCCAAAATCTTGGCAATCACTTTTTGATCACAATTAAGGAGACTTATTGGCCTGTAACTAGAGGGCTCTGTAACATCTCTATCTTTTTTCTTTAAAAGGCAAATATGTGCCTCATAGAAGGAATTTGGAAATATTTTCTTTTCAATCGAATTATTTACCATTCTAAGCAACAAAGGACCAATTGTATTAGAGTTCGCCTTATAAAATTCCACACCGAACCCATCAGGGCCTGAGGCTTTCCCGCTGGAGAAAGAGTTAATTGCCTCCAAAATTTCACAGAGAGTAAAGGGTTCCTCTAATTCCTCTTTCGCATGATCATTAAGTTTTGGAAAGTCCACAGAATCAAGAAATTGATGCCCTGAATTGCTCAGCTCAGAGCAGCTGGAAGAATAAAGGTGCTTATAAAATTCAGCGAAACGGTTATTAATTTCTTTAGGATGTGTTAATAAAGTACCATTCCGAGATTTTATTTGATGAATGGCCCTACTGGCCTGCGCACCCCTCAATTGCGTGGCAAGAAGCTTATCTGCCTTATCTCCCAGTTCAAACTGTTTCTGTTTAAGTTTAATTAACAAATTAGAAACTTGATCACTCAGAATAGAGTTATATTCATATTTCAGCTTAAGAATAGCGTTAAGGTCACTTTGAGCTTTAGATAAACGAAAGGTTTGTTCTAAAGATGGAAGTATGGATTCTATCTCAGACAGACGCCTACGCTTCTCTTTCCTCAACGAAGATTCATATGCAATAATATGACCTCTTAACACAACTTTACAGGTTTCCCACAAACAAGAGTCTGAAACATCCCCCTTGTCATTGGTCTCCAAAAATTGGGCTAAACACTCAGACATATAAGACTGAAACTGCTTATCCATTAATAAATGAGGATTGAAACGCCAAGAATACTGCACTTTTGGTAGTGAAATGTTCAGGCCCATAGAAATAGGGCTATGATCAGAAATAAGAATATTATGATATTTGCACTGAGTCACCCCCTGAATGAGTTTAGAATCAATAATAAAGTAATCAATACGTGTATAGGATTTATGCACACGAGAAAAAAAGGAGTAATCACGAGCAGTTGGGTTAAGTAATCTCCATACATCAACAAGATTCATGGATTTTATCAAATTATTTAGAACACCTACAGACTGAATAGAAGGAGGAGCTTGAGATGAGTGACGATCGAGATGGGGATCCAAATAGCAATTGAAGTCTCCAGCAATAATCAAGTTGGTCGAATTAGTGTCTGGAATGAGCCTGAATAACTTCCTAAAAAAACCAGGATCATCCATATTCGGCCCATACACATTAACACATGTAATCGGGAAATTATTAATGAATCCGGACACAATAATATATCTTCCCGCAGGGTCAGACACCACGGAGTGCATTCGAAAAGGAACTGATTTCCGAAATAGTATAGCCACACCTCTAGCTTTAGAGGAAAAGGTGGCTTGATAAACTTGCGAAATCCAATTTGCCCTAAGCCGCATCTGTTCATTGGGTCTAATATGGGTTTCCTGAAGGAAAATAATGTCGGCCGACAACGACTTTAAATGTGAAAACACTTTCCCTCTCTTAATCGGATGCCCCATTCCTCTTACATTCCAACTAACAAATGTAATATTCACTCCAGCATCGCTAATGTTATTAGTAGTAGTGCCAATCATACATCATCTTCATAAACATAAACACAAAATCAGTAGAAAACGTAGCAAAAATAAACATTATCTGGTGCAACAAAAAACATAAAAAAGAACTCACGAACTCCCCACAGCTGCTCCATAAACCGAAGCAGCGAGTATTCCCCATCATCTTGGAGACAACAAGATAGCAAAACTAACTTAGCTTACCTAGAAGAGCTTATGAAAAACACACAAGGAGTAAGTTAACGTTACTTCCGGAATAACACAAGGAGTTCTCCGCCGCACAAATAATCAATAAACAAAATCACGTACCACAGTGAAGGTTAACAAAATATTTCAAAAAATAATCCACATCCATTAGTCAAAATCCTGGCTCAGACCGAGCTGAGTTGAAGCATACTTAGATGCTAAGCTGAGTCTTTCGACAAGTTATCCACAAACTTCTTGGCCTCTTCTGGAGATTCGTAAGAGAGCTCGCGACCGGTGTAATGCAGCATCAATTTTGCCGGAAAGCGCAGGGACCACTTCAGCCCAACCTCCCGCAGAGCTTTCGTTACCGAACTGAAAGCACGTCGCCGCGCTGTCACCTCCGGTGTGTAATCAGGGAAGATATGAATCCGCTTTCCTTTATATTCCAGAGGAAACTTATCCCGGCTCAGGCGGATGATTAAATCTTTATCCCGATCATTGTGAATTCGTGCGATGATGGTGCGCGGTCTCTGGCCTTCAGACGGCTTGGGTAGCAGCGCCCGATGAGCTCGGTCAATCTTCACGGGTTTGGGGAAGTTGTCTCGGCCGAAAAGTTCGGTAATCAACTCTGAAATGAACGCTGAAGGGCGTCCCCGCTCCTCGCCTTCACTTATTCCCACAAATTTGAGATTCAGCCTTCGAGAGCGTCCTTCCAGGTCGTTCAGTTTAGCCAATAGAGATCTGTTTTCCACACGCAAGTCTTCGCACACCTTTTCGACCTCTCCAAGGCGTAAATCAGCACCGTTCAGGGCACCTTCCATCTCCACTATTTTTTGTTTAACGCCGGCCTGTTCTGACTTCAGGTTAACCAGCGTGGCATCCAACGTATCCAGGCGAGCACTTAATGCGGTCATCTTGTCCTCTATCAACTTTTTTAAATCATCCCCTTGGGCACCGATTGCGGCAAGTATCGCATTCACATTTCCGTGTGAAATGGGATCACCTGGGGTGGCGTCCTCCTTAATCGTAACAGTTTTTGCGGATTTCTTAGACGCCATTTTCTGACAGAACGATCAGCGAAGGAGCGAAAATTACCCTTAACGCACTTAACTTTCAAAAAATATTCAAAACAATTGACTAAAATTGACTCTCAGTAAGTCATTATTGACTATGAAGTGGATTGACGGTACTTAAATTATAAAAATATTCGAAATGTGCTGACAACGGAGAAGAGCTCAGAAAAAAGCGACTACTCCATGATATGCGCACGTGCGCCCCCAGAGTTGTGCACTTTTGCATGAAAAGTCACATTCCAGCTTGAAATGTTGAATTCTCACTCTAAAATGCTTTTTTGAGCTGGAAATGTCTCTAAACTACTTGTTTCATCATAAGAATGCTCCTATAAGCATTTTAAGCAGAGTTGTGCACTTTTGCATGAAAGGTCAAATTTCAGCCTGAAACGTTGATTTTTTACTCTAAATTGCTTTTCTGAGCTGGAAATCACTTTAAACGGCTTGTTTCATCGTTAGAATGCTCCTGTAAGCATTTTAAGCAGAGTTGTGCACTTTTGCATGAAAAGTCACATTTCAGCCTGAAACGTTGATTTGTCACGCTAAATTGCGTTTCTGAGCTGGAAATCACTTTAAACGGCTTGTTTCATCGTTAGAATGCTCCTGTAAGCATTTTAAGCAGAGTTGTGCACTTTTGCATGAAAAGTCACATTTCAGCCTGAAACGTTGATTTTTCACTCTAAACTGCTTTTCTGAGCTGGAAATCACTTTAAACGGCTTGTTTCATCGTTAGAATGCTCCTGTAAGCATTTTAAGCAGAGTTGTGCACTTTTGCATGAAAAGTCACATTTCAGCCTGAAACGTTGATTTGTCACTCTAAACTGCTTTTCTGAGCTGGAAATCACTTTAAACGGCTTGTTTCATCGTTAGAATGCTCCTGTAAGCATTTTAAGCAGAGTTGTGCACTTTTGCATGAAAAGTCACATTTCAGCCTGAAACGTTGATTTTTCACCCTAAACTGCTTTTCTGAGCTGGAAATCACTTTAAACGGCTTGTTTCATCTTTAGAATGCTCCTGTAAGCATTTTAAGCAGAGTTGTGCACTTTTGCATGAAAAGTCACATTCCAGCTTGAAATGTTGAATTCTCACTCTGAAATGCTTTTTTGAGCTGGAAATGTCTCTAAACTACTTGTTTCATCATAAGAATGCTCCTATAAGCATTTTAAGCAGAGTTGTGCACTTTTGCATGAAAAGTCACATTTCAGCCTGAAACGTTGATTTTTCACTCTAAACTGCTTTCTGAGCTGGAAATCACTTTAAACGGCTTGTTTCATCGTTAGAATGCTCCTGTAAGCATTTTAAGCAGAGTTGTGCACTTTTGCATGAAAAGTCACATTTCAGCCTGAAACCTTGATTTGTCACTCTAAACTGCTTTTCTGAGCTGGAAATCACTTTAAACGGCTTGTTTCATCGTTAGAATGCTCCTGTAAGCATTTTAAGCAGAGTTGTGCACTTTTGCATGAAAAGTCACATTTCAGCCTGAAACGTTGATTTTTCACGCTAAATTGCGTTTCTGAGCTGGAAATCACTTTAAACGGCTTGTTTCATCGTTAGAATGCTCCTGTAAGCATTTTAAGCAGAGTTGTGCACTTTTGCATGAAAAGTCACATTTCAGCCTGAAACGTTGATTTTTCACTCTAAACTGCTTTTCTGAGCTGGAAATCACTTTAAACGGCTTGTTTCATCGTTAGAATGCTCCTGTAAGCATTTTAAGCAGAGTTGTGCACTTTTGCATGAAAAGTCACATTTCAGCCTGAAACGTTGATTTTTCACTCTAAACTGCTTTTCTGAGCTGGAAATCACTTTAAACGGCTTGTTTCATCTTTAGAATGCTCCTGTAAGCATTTTAAGCAGAGTTGTGCACTTTTGCATGAAAAGTCACATTCCAGCTTGAAATGTTGAATTCTCACTCTAAAATGCTTTTTTGAGCTGGAAATGTCTCTAAACTACTTGTTTCATCATAAGAATGCTCCTATAAGCATTTTAAGCAGAGTTGTGCACTTTTGCATGAAAAGTCACATTTCAGCTTGAAACGTTGATTTTTCACTCTAAACTGCTTTCTGAGCTGGAAATCACTTTAAACGGCTTGTTTCATCGTTAGAATGCTCCTGTAAGCATTTTAAGCAGAGTTGTGCACTTTTGCATGAAAAGTCACATTTCAGCCTGAAACGTTGATTTTTCACTCTAAACTGCTTTCTGAGCTGGAAATCACTTTAAACGGCTTGTTTCATCGTTAGAATGCTCCTGTAAGCATTTTAAGCAGAGTTGTGCACTTTTGCATGAAAAGTCACATTTCAGCCTGAAACGTTGATTTTTCACTCTAAACTGCTTTTCTGAGCTGGAAATCACTTTAAACGGCTTATTTCATCTTTAGAATGCTGTAAGCATTTTAAGCAGAGTTGTGCACTTTTGCATGAAAAGTCACATTCCAGCTTGAAATGTTGAATTCTCACTCTAAACTGCTTTTTTGAGCTGGAAATGTCTCTAAACTACTTGTTTCATCATAAGAATGCTCCTATAAGCATTTTAAGCAGAGTTGTGCACTTTTGCATGAAAAGTCACATTTCAGCCTGAAACGTTGATTTTTTACTCTAAACTGCTTTTCTGAGCTGGAAATCACTTTAAACGGCTTGTTTCACCGTTAGAATGCTCCTGTAAGCATTTTAAGCAGAGTTGTGCACTTTTGCATGAAAAGTCAAATTTCAGCCTGAAACGTTGATTTTTCACTCTAAACTGCTTTTCTGAGCTGGAAATCACTTTAAACGGCTTGTTTCATCTTTAGAATGCTCCTGTAAGCATTTTAAGCAGAGTTGTGCACTTTTGCATGAAAAGTCACATTTCACCCTTAAACATTGATTTTTCACTCTAAACTGCTTTTCTGAGCTGGAAATCACTTTAAACGGCTTGTTTCATCGTTAGAATGCTGTAAGCATTTTAAGCAGAGTTGTGCACTTTTGCATGAAAAGTCACATTCCAGCTTGAAATGTTGAATTCTCACTCTAAAATGCTTTTTTGAGCTGGAAATGTCTCTAAACTACTTGTTTCATCATAAGAATGCTCCTATAAGCATTTTAAGCAGAGTTGTGCACTTTTGCATGAAAGGTCAAATTTCAGCCTGAAACGTTGATTTTTTACTCTAAACTGCTTTTCTGAGCTGGAAATCACTTTAAACGGCTTGTTTCATCGTTAGAATGCTCCTGTAAGCATTTTAAGCAGAGTTGTGCACTTTTGCATGAAAAGTCACATTTCAGCCTGAAACGTTGATTTTTCACTCTAAACTGCTTTTCTGAGCTGGAAATCACTTTAAACGGCTTAGAATGCTCCTGCAAGCATTTTAAGCAGAGTTGTGCACTTTTGCATGAAAAGTCACATTTCAGCCTGAAACGTTGATTTTTCACTCTAAACTGCTTTTCTGAGCTGGAAATCACTTTAAACGGCTTAGAATGCTCCTGTAAGCATTTTAAGCAGAGTTGTGCACTTTTGCATGAAAAGTCACATTTCAGCCTGAAACGTTGATTTTTCACTCTAAACTGCTTTCTGAGCTGGAAATCACTTTAAACGGCTTGTTTCATCGTTAGAATGCTTCTGTAAGCATTTTAAGCAGAGTTGTGCACTTTTGCATGAAAAGTCACATTTCAGCCTGAAACGTTGATTTGTCACTCTAAACTGCTTTTCTGAGCTGGAAATCACTTTAAACGGCTTGTTTCATCGTTAGAATGCTCCTGTAAGCATTTTAAGCAGAGTTGTGCATTTTTGCATGAAAAGTCACATTTCAGCCTGAAACGTTGATTTTTCACTCTAAATTGCTTTTCTGAGCTGGAAATCACTTTAAACGGCTTGTTTCATCGTTAGAATGCCCCCGTAAGCATTTTAAGCAGAGTTGTGCACTTTTGCATGAAAAGTCACATTTCAGCCTGAAACGTTGATTTTTCACTCTAAACTGCTTTCTGAGCTGGAAATCACTTTAAACGGCTTGTTTCATCGTTAGAATGCTCCTGTAAGCATTTTAAGCAGAGTTGTGCACTTTTGCATGAAAAGTCACATTTCAGCCTGAAACGTTGATTTGTCACTCTAAACTGCTTTTCTGAGCTGGAAATCACTTTAAACGGCTTGTTTCATCGTTAGAATGTTCCTGTAAGCATTTTAAGCAGAGTTGTGCACTTTTGCATGAAAAGTCACATTTCAGCCTGAAACGTTGATTTTTCACTCTAAACTGCTTTCTGAGCTGGAAATCACTTTAAACGGCTTGTTTCATCGTTAGAATGTTCCTGTAAGCATTTTAAGCAGAGTTGTGCACTTTTGCATGAAAAGTCACATTTCAGCCTGAAACGTTGATTTTTCACTCTAAACTGCTTTCTGAGCTGGAAATCACTTTAAACGGCTTGTTTCATCGTTAGAATGCTCCTGTAAGCATTTTAAGCAGAGTTGTGCACTTCTGCATGAAAAGTCACATTTCAGCCTGAAACGTTGATTTTTCACTCTAAACTGCTTTCTGAGCTGGAAATCACTTTAAACGGCTTGTTTCATCGTTAGAATGCTTCTGTAAGCATTTTAAGCAGAGTTGTGCACTTTTGCATGAAAAGTCACATTTCAGCCTGAAACGTTGATTTGTCACTCTAAACTGCTTTTCTGAGCTGGAAATCACTTTAAACGGCTTGTTTCATCGTTAGAATGCTCCTGTAGGCATTTTAAGCAGAGTTGTGCATTTTTGCATGAAAAGTCACATTTCAGCCTGAAACGTTGATTTTTCACTCTAAACTGCTTTCTGAGCTGGAAATCACTTTAAACGGCTTGTTTCATCGTTAGAATGCTCCTGTAAGCATTTTAAGCAGAGTTGTGCACTTTTGCATGAAAAGTCACATTTCAGCCTGAAACGTTGATTTTTCACTCTAAACTGCTTTCTGAGCTGGAAATCACTTTAAACGGCTTGTTTCATCGTTAGAATGCTTCTGTAAGCATTTTAAGCAGAGTTGTGCACTTTTGCATGAAAAGTCACATTTCAGCCTGAAACGTTGATTTGTCACTCTAAACTGCTTTTCTGAGCTGGAAATCACTTTAAACGGCTTGTTTCATCGTTAGAATGCTCCTGTAAGCATTTTAAGCAGAGTTGTGCATTTTTGCATGAAAAGTCACATTTCAGCCTGAAACGTTGATTTTTCACTCTAAACTGCTTTCTGAGCTGGAAATCACTTTAAACGGCTTGTTTCATCGTTAGAATGCTCCTGTAAGCATTTTAAGCAGAGTTGTGCACTTTTGCATGAAAAGTCACATTTCAGCCTGAAACGTTGATTTGTCACTCTAAACTGCTTTTCTGAGCTGGAAATCACTTTAAACGGCTTGTTTCATCGTTAGAATGTTCCTGTAAGCATTTTAAGCAGAGTTGTGCACTTTTGCATGAAAAGTCACATTTCAGCCTGAAACGTTGATTTTTCACTCTAAACTGCTTTCTGAGCTGGAAATCACTTTAAACGGCTTGTTTCATCGTTAGAATGCTCCTGTAAGCATTTTAAGCAGAGTTGTGCACTTTTGCATGAAAAGTCACATTTCAGCCTGAAACGTTGATTTGTCACTCTAAACTGCTTTTCTGAGCTGGAAATCACTTTAAACGGCTTGTTTCATCGTTAGAATGCTCCTGTAAGCATTTTAAGCAGAGTTGTGCACTTTTGCATGAAAAGTCACATTTCAGCCTGAAACGTTGATTTTTCACTCTAAATTGTTTTTCTGAGCTGGAAATCACTTTAAACGGCTTGTTTCATCTTTAGAATGCTCCTGTAAGCATTTTAAGCAGAGTTGTGCACTTTTGCATGAAAAGTCACATTTCAGCCTGAAACGTTGATTTTTCACTCTAAACTGCTTTTCTGAGCTGGAAATCACTTTAAACGGCTTGTTTCATCTTTAGAATGCTCCTGTAAGCATTTTAAGCAGAGTTGTGCACTTTTGCATGAAAAGTCACATTTCACCCTGAAACATTGATTTTTCACTCTAAACTGCTTTTCTGAGCTGGAAATCACTTTAAACGGCTTGTTTCATCGTTAGAATGCTGTAAGCATTTTAAGCAGAGTTGTGCACTTTTGCATGAAAAGTCACATTCCAGCTTGAAATGTTGAATTCTCACTGTAAAATGCTTTTTTGAGCTGGAAATGTCTCTAAACTACTTGTTTCATCATAAGAATGCTCCTATAAGCATTTTAAGCAGAGTTGTGCACTTTTGCATGAAAAGTCAAATTTCAGCCTGAAACGTTGATTTTTTACTCTAAACTGCTTTTCTGAGCTGGAAATCACTTTAAACGGCTTGTTTCATCGTTAGAATGCTCCTGTAAGCATTTTAAGCAGAGTTGTGCACTTTTGCATAAAAAAGTCACATTTCAGCCTGAAACGTTGATTTGTCACTCTAAACTGCTTTTCTGAGCTGGAAATCACTTTAAACGGCTTGTTTCATTGTTAGAATGCTCCTGTAAGCATTTTAAGCAGAGTTGTGCACTTTTGCATGAAAAGTCACATTTCAGCCTGAAACGTTGATTTTTCACTCTAAATTGCTTTTCTGAGCTGGAAATCACTTTAAACGGCTTGTTTCATCGTTAGAATGCCCCCGTAAGCATTTTAAGCAGAGTTGTGCACTTTTGCATGAAAAGTCACATTTCAGCCTGAAACGTTGATTTTTCACTCTAAACTGCTTTCTGAGCTGGAAATCACTTTAAACGGCTTGTTTCATCGTTAGAATGCTCCTGTAAGCATTTTAAGCAGAGTTGTGCACTTTTGCATGAAAAGTCACATTTCAGCCTGAAACGTTGATTTGTCACTCTAAACTGCTTTTCTGAGCTGGAAATCACTTTAAACGGCTTGTTTCATCGTTAGAATGCTCCTGTAAGCATTTTAAGCAGAGTTGTGCACTTTTGCATGAAAAGTCACATTTCAGCCTGAAACGTTGATTTTTCACTCTAAATTGCTTTTCTGAGCTGGAAATCACTTTAAACGGCTTGTTTCATCGTTAGAATGCTCCTGTAAGCATTTTAAGCAGAGTTGTGCACTTTTGCATGAAAAGTCACATTTCAGCCTGAAACGTTGATTTGTCACTCTAAACTGCTTTTCTGAGCTGGAAATCACTTTAAACGGCTTGTTTCATCGTTAGAATGTTCCTGTAAGCATTTTAAGCAGAGTTGTGCACTTTTGCATGAAAAGTCACATTTCAGCCTGAAACGTTGATTTTTCACTCTAAACTGCTTTCTGAGCTGGAAATCACTTTAAACGGCTTGTTTCATCGTTAGAATGTTCCTGTAAGCATTTTAAGCAGAGTTGTGCACTTTTGCATGAAAAGTCACATTTCAGCCTGAAACGTTGATTTTTCACTCTAAACTGCTTTCTGAGCTGGAAATCACTTTAAACGGCTTGTTTCATCGTTAGAATGCTCCTGTAAGCATTTTAAGCAGAGTTGTGCACTTTTGCATGAAAAGTCACATTTCAGCCTGAAACGTTGATTTTTCACTCTAAACTGCTTTCTGAGCTGGAAATCACTTTAAACGGCTTGTTTCATCGTTAGAATGCTTCTGTAAGCATTTTAAGCAGAGTTGTGCACTTTTGCATGAAAAGTCACATTTCAGCCTGAAACGTTGATTTGTCACTCTAAACTGCTTTTCTGAGCTGGAAATCACTTTAAACGGCTTGTTTCATCGTTAGAATGCTCCTGTAGGCATTTTAAGCAGAGTTGTGCATTTTTGCATGAAAAGTCACATTTCAGCCTGAAACGTTGATTTTTCACTCTAAACTGCTTTCTGAGCTGGAAATCACTTTAAACGGCTTGTTTCATCGTTAGAATGCTCCTGTAAGCATTTTAAGCAGAGTTGTGCACTTTTGCATGAAAAGTCACATTTCAGCCTGAAACGTTGATTTTTCACTCTAAACTGCTTTCTGAGCTGGAAATCACTTTAAACGGCTTGTTTCATCGTTAGAATGCTTCTGTAAGCATTTTAAGCAGAGTTGTGCACTTTTGCATGAAAAGTCACATTTCAGCCTGAAACGTTGATTTGTCACTCTAAACTGCTTTTCTGAGCTGGAAATCACTTTAAACGGCTTGTTTCATCGTTAGAATGCTCCTGTAAGCATTTTAAGCAGAGTTGTGCATTTTTGCATGAAAAGTCACATTTCAGCCTGAAACGTTGATTTTTCACTCTAAACTGCTTTCTGAGCTGGAAATCACTTTAAACGGCTTGTTTCATCGTTAGAATGCTCCTGTAAGCATTTTAAGCAGAGTTGTGCACTTTTGCATGAAAAGTCACATTTCAGCCTGAAACGTTGATTTGTCACTCTAAACTGCTTTTCTGAGCTGGAAATCACTTTAAACGGCTTGTTTCATCGTTAGAATGTTCCTGTAAGCATTTTAAGCAGAGTTGTGCACTTTTGCATGAAAAGTCACATTTCAGCCTGAAACGTTGATTTTTCACTCTAAACTGCTTTCTGAGCTGGAAATCACTTTAAACGGCTTGTTTCATCGTTAGAATGCTCCTGTAAGCATTTTAAGCAGAGTTGTGCACTTTTGCATGAAAAGTCACATTTCAGCCTGAAACGTTGATTTGTCACTCTAAACTGCTTTTCTGAGCTGGAAATCACTTTAAACGGCTTGTTTCATCGTTAGAATGCTCCTGTAAGCATTTTAAGCAGAGTTGTGCACTTTTGCATGAAAAGTCACATTTCAGCCTGAAACGTTGATTTTTCACTCTAAATTGTTTTTCTGAGCTGGAAATCACTTTAAACGGCTTGTTTCATCGTTAGAATGCCCCCGTAAGCATTTTAAGCAGAGTTGTGCACTTTTGCATGAAAAGTCACATTTCAGCCTGAAACGTTGATTTTTCACTCTAAACTGCTTTCTGAGCTGGAAATCACTTTAAACGGCTTGTTTCATCGTTAGAATGCTCCTGTAAGCATTTTAAGCAGAGTTGTGCACTTTTGCATGAAAAGTCACATTTCAGCCTGAAACGTTGATTTGTCACTCTAAACTGCTTTTCTGAGCTGGAAATCACTTTAAACGGCTTGTTTCATCGTTAGAATGCTCCTGTAAGCATTTTAAGCAGAGTTGTGCACTTTTGCATGAAAAGTCACATTTCAGCCTGAAACGTTGATTTTTCACTCTAAACTGCTTTTCTGAGCTGGAAATCACTTTAAACGGCTTGTTTCATCGTTAGAATGCTCCTGTAAGCATTTTAAGCAGAGTTGTGCACTTTTGCATGAAAAGTCACATTTCAGCCTGAAACGTTGATTTTTCACTCTAAACTGCTTTTCTGAGCTGGAAATCACTTTAAACGGCTTGTTTCATCGTTAGAATGCTCCTGTAAGCATTTTAAGCAGAGTTGTGCACTTTTGCATGAAAAGTCACATTTCAGCCTGAAACGTTGATTTTTCACTCTAAACTGCTTTTCTGAGCTGGAAATCACTTTAAACGGCTTGTTTCATCTTTAGAATCCTCCTGTAAGCATTTTAAGCAGAGTTGTGCACTTTTGCATGAAAAGTCACATTCCAGCTTGAAATGTTGAATTTTCACTCTAAAATGCTTTTTTGAGCTGGAAATGTCTATAAACTACTTGTTTCATCATAAGAATGCTCCTATAAGCATTTTAAGCAGAGTTGTGCACTTTTGCATGAAAAGTCACATTTCAGCCTGAAACGTTGATTTTTCACTCTAAACTGCTTTTCTGAGCTGGAAATCACTTTAAACGGCTTTTTTTATCGTTAGAATGCTCCTGTAAGCATTTTAAGCAGAGTTGTGCACTTTTGCATGAAAAGTCACATTTCAGCCTGAAACGTTGATTTTTCACTCCAAACTGCTTTTCTGAGCTGGAAATCACTTTAAACGGCTTAGAATGCTCCTGTAAGCATTTTAAGCAGAGTTGTGCACTTTTGCATGAAAAGTCACATTTCAGCCTGAAACGTTGATTTTTCACTCTAAACTGCTTTCTGAGCTGGAAATCACTTTAAACGGCTTGTTTCATCGTTAGAATGCTCCTGTAAGCATTTTAAGCAGAGTTGTGCACTTTTGCATGAAAAGTCACATTTCAGCCTGAAACGTTGATTTTTCACTCTAAACTGCTTTTCTGAGCTGGAAATCACTGTAAACGGCTTGTTTCATCTTTAGAATGCTGTAAGCATTTTAAGCAGAGTTGTGCACTTTTGCATGAAAAGTCACATTCCAGCTTGAAATGTTGAATTCTCACTCTAAAATGCTTTTTTGAGCTGGAAATGTCTCTAAACTACTTGTTTCATCATAAGAATGCTCCTATAAGCATTTTAAGCAGAGTTGTGCACTTTTGCATGAAAAGTCACATTTCAGCCTGAAACGTTGATTTTTTACTCTAAACTGCTTTTCTGAGCTGGAAATCACTTTAAACGGCTTGTTTCATCGTTAGAATGCTCCTGTAAGCATTTTAAGCAGAGTTGTGCACTTTTGCATGAAAAGTCACATTTCAGCCTGAAACGTTGATTTTTCACTCTAAATTGCTTTTCTGAGCTGGAAATCACTTTAAACGGCTTGTTTCATCGTTAGAATGCTCCTGTAAGCATCTTAAGCAGAGTTGTGCACTTTTGCATGAAAAGTCACATTTCAGCCTGAAACGTTGATTTTTCACTCTAAATTGCGTTTCTGAGCTGGAAATCACTTTAAACGGCTTGTTTCATCTTTAGAATGCTCCTGTAAGCATTTTAAGCAGAGTTGTGCACTTTTGCATGAAAAGTCACATTCCAGCTTGAAATGTTGAATTCTCACTCTAAAATGCTTTTTTGACCTGGAAATGTCTCTAAACTACTTGTTTCATCATAAGAATGCTCCTATAAGCATTTTAAGCAGAGTTGTGCACTTTTGCATGAAAGGTCAAATTTCAGCCTGAAACGTTGATTTTTTACTCTAAACTGCTTTTCTGAGCTGGAAATCACTTTAAACGGCTTGTTTCATCGTTAGAATGCTCCTGTAAGCATTTTAAGCAGAGTTGTGCACTTTTGCATGAAAAGTCACATTTCAGCCTGAAACGTTGATTTTTCACTCTAAACTGCTTTTCTGAGCTGGAAATCACTTTAAACGGCTTAGAATGCTCCTGTAAGCATTTTAAGCAGAGTTGTGCACTTTTGCATGAAAAGTCACATTTCAGCCTGAAACGTTGATTTTTCACTCTAAACTGCTTTCTGAGCTGGAAATCACTTTAAACGGCTTGTTTCATCGTTAGAATGCTCCTGTAAGCATTTTAAGCAGAGTTGTGCACTTTTGCATGAAAAGTCACATTTCAGCCTGAAACGTTGATTTGTCACTCTAAACTGCTTTTCTGAGCTGGAAATCACTTTAAACGGCTTGTTTCATCGTTAGAATGCTGTAAGCATTTTAAGCAGAGTTGTGCACTTTTGCATGAAAAGTCACATTCCAGCTTGAAATGTTGAATTCTCACTCTAAAATGCTTTTTTGAGCTGGAAATGTCTATAAACTACTTGTTTCATCATAAGAATGCTCCTATAAGCATTTTAAGCAGAGTTGTGCACTTTTGCATGAAAAGTCACATTTCAGCCTGAAACGTTGATTTTTCACTCTAAACTGCTTTTCTGAGCTGGAAATCACTTTAAACGGCTTTTTTTTATCGTTAGAATGCTCCTGTAAGCATTTTAAGCAGAGTTGTGCACTTTTGCATGAAAAGTCACATTTCAGCCTGAAACGTTGATTTTTCACTCCAAACTGCTTTTCTGAGCTGGAAATCACTTTAAACGGCTTAGAATGCTCCTGTAAGCATTTTAAGCAGAGTTGTGCACTTTTGCATGAAAAGTCACATTTCAGCCTGAAACGTTGATTTTTCACTCTAAACTGCTTTCTGAGCTGGAAATCACTTTAAACGGCTTGTTTCATCGTTAGAATGCTCCTGTAAGCATTTTAAGCAGAGTTGTGCACTTTTGCATGAAAAGTCACATTTCAGCCTGAAACGTTGATTTTTCACTCTAAACTGCTTTTCTGAGCTGGAAATCACTGTAAACGGCTTGTTTCATCTTTAGAATGCTGTAAGCATTTTAAGCAGAGTTGTGCACTTTTGCATGAAAAGTCACATTCCAGCTTGAAATGTTGAATTCTCACTCTAAAATGCTTTTTTGAGCTGGAAATGTCTCTAAACTACTTGTTTCATCATAAGAATGCTCCTATAAGCATTTTAAGCAGAGTTGTGCACTTTTGCATGAAAAGTCACATTTCAGCCTGAAACGTTGATTTTTTACTCTAAACTGCTTTTCTGAGCTGGAAATCACTTTAAACGGCTTGTTTCATCGTTAGAATGCTCCTGTAAGCATTTTAAGCAGAGTTGTGCACTTTTGCATGAAAAGTCACATTTCAGCCTGAAACGTTGATTTTTCACTCTAAATTGCTTTTCTGAGCTGGAAATCACTTTAAACGGCTTGTTTCATCGTTAGAATGCTCCTGTAAGCATCTTAAGCAGAGTTGTGCACTTTTGCATGAAAAGTCACATTTCAGCCTGAAACGTTGATTTTTCACTCTAAATTGCGTTTCTGAGCTGGAAATCACTTTAAACGGCTTGTTTCATCTTTAGAATGCTCCTGTAAGCATTTTAAGCAGAGTTGTGCACTTTTGCATGAAAAGTCACATTCCAGCTTGAAATGTTGAATTCTCACTCTAAAATGCTTTTTTGACCTGGAAATGTCTCTAAACTACTTGTTTCATCATAAGAATGCTCCTATAAGCATTTTAAGCAGAGTTGTGCACTTTTGCATGAAAGGTCAAATTTCAGCCTGAAACGTTGATTTTTTACTCTAAACTGCTTTTCTGAGCTGGAAATCACTTTAAACGGCTTGTTTCATCGTTAGAATGCTCCTGTAAGCATTTTAAGCAGAGTTGTGCACTTTTGCATGAAAAGTCACATTTCAGCCTGAAACGTTGATTTTTCACTCTAAACTGCTTTTCTGAGCTGGAAATCACTTTAAACGGCTTAGAATGCTCCTGTAAGCATTTTAAGCAGAGTTGTGCACTTTTGCATGAAAAGTCACATTTCAGCCTGAAACGTTGATTTTTCACTCTAAACTGCTTTCTGAGCTGGAAATCACTTTAAACGGCTTGTTTCATCGTTAGAATGCTCCTGTAAGCATTTTAAGCAGAGTTGTGCACTTTTGCATGAAAAGTCACATTTCAGCCTGAAACGTTGATTTGTCACTCTAAACTGCTTTTCTGAGCTGGAAATCACTTTAAACGGCTTGTTTCATCGTTAGAATGCTCCTGTAAGCATTTTAAGCAGAGTTGTGCACTTTTGCATGAAAAGTCACATTTCAGCCTGAAACGTTGATTTTTCACTCTAAATTGCTTTTCTGAGCTGGAAATCACTTTAAACGGCTTGTTTCATCGTTAGAATGCCCCCGTAAGCATTTTAAGCAGAGTTGTGCACTTTTGCATGAAAAGTCACATTTCAGCCTGAAACGTTGATTTTTCACTCTAAACTGCTTTCTGAGCTGGAAATCACTTTAAACGGCTTGTTTCATCGTTAGAATGCTCCTGTAAGCATTTTAAGCAGAGTTGTGCACTTTTGCATGAAAAGTCACATTTCAGCCTGAAACGTTGATTTGTCACTCTAAACTGCTTTTCTGAGCTGGAAATCACTTTAAACGGCTTGTTTCATCGTTAGAATGCTCCTGTAAGCATTTTAAGCAGAGTTGTGCACTTTTGCATGAAAAGTCACATTTCAGCCTGAAACGTTGATTTTTCACTCTAAATTGCTTTTCTGAGCTGGAAATCACTTTAAACGGCTTGTTTCATCGTTAGAATGCTCCTGTAAGCATTTTAAGCAGAGTTGTGCACTTTTGCATGAAAAGTCACATTTCAGCCTGAAACGTTGATTTTTCACTCTAAACTGCTTTCTGAGCTGGAAATCACTTTAAACGGCTTGTTTCATCGTTAGAATGCTCCTGTAAGCATTTTAAGCAGAGTTGTGCACTTTTGCATGAAAAGTCACATTTCAGCCTGAAACGTTGATTTTTCACTCTAAACTGCTTTTCTGAGCTGGAAATCACTTTAAACGGCTTGTTTCATCGTTAGAATGCTCCTGTAGAGACTTCCGGTTATGAGGTGTGCAGAGTAGTCGCGCGCTCAGCCTGCTCCCACAGTTTCATTTTTAATTTTCCTGCCAAACGTTCGAATTTTAATTTTTACTGTCAACAAAAGTTTAACAATCTGTTTGTAAGTGCTCGGTCCACTTCATCATGTCTAAGGCTAAAGGAAAGCACGCAGAAAAAGATAAGGAAGGTTCTTCATCGGCTAGCATTTCCATGGCTGACATCAGCGCGCTGCTGGACGAACACAGAGAGGCCCTTTCGGCGGAGTTTAAATCTTCATTCGAGTCTCTTGCGTCTACACTGGAGGGCATTAATTCCACCATTACTGATCATGGGCAACGCATTGTTTCTCTGGAAGTTAACGCCACTTCAGTTGACCAACAACTTCAGCATCTCGAGGGTGCCTACTCCGCTTTGCAGAAAGACAACGAGCTGCTCAAACTCAAAGTAGCTGATTTAGAAGGCCGTAGCAGACGTCAAAACATTCGGATTTTAGGCCTACCTGAATCGATTGAGGGTCCTCGTCCATCAACGTTCTTTTCTCAACTACTTGTTGATGTTCTTGGTACGGAGATCCTCACTTCGCCCCCCGAGTTAGATCGTGCGCACCGGAGTCTTGCTCCTAAGCCGGCTCCGGGAGGAAGACCGCGGCCTGTTATCTTGCGTTTCCATCGATTCCAAGTTAAAGATGTCGTAATTCGCGAGGCTCGTAAACGGGGTGTCCTGGTGTATAAAGGCCATACGATTCGTCTGTTTGATGACTACAGTCCTGACGTGGTGAAGCAGCGCAGCGAGTATAGAGGTCCCATGTCGGAGCTATACAAGCGCGGGTTCAAGCCGGCTCTGCTTTACCCGGCCAAGTTGCGCATCACTCTTCCCAACGGAGATAAAACATGGCTCCAGTCCGTCTCAGATGCTGTTAAATTCATCCAGGACCAAGACAAGAACTCGTAAGCTAGCAAATCGTCTCTTTCTACCTGCGGCTGATGATGCTTAAACGTGACTGACTTTTTCCTGCCTTATTACGGTCGATTGCACCGTACACGGGCTTTAAAGGGAATGCTGTTCTGGTATATTTTCTGTTAACTATATATAAATACATATATATATATATATATATATATATATATATATATATATATATATATATATATATATATATATATATATATATATATATATTTATATATATTTGGCCTCACGGGTCTTCTTAGTCCTGGCCTTGTTTCTTATAATGTGTTCTATTCGAGCTGTTTGATATGGTTTAACTTGTTCTTTTAAGGTTTATTTGCACTGTTTGTGGGAGCAGTGCGTTTGTTTTAGGGAAGTAGCAATACTCGCTGATCGTTGTATCAGAGGTGTGCACATTGCTGGTTTTGTTCTTTACGGCAATCGTGTTGGGGTTAGTATGCCCTTTTTTATTTTTTTTGAGTTTAAGTGTGTAGTTTGTTTTTTGTGCTTTGTGTGTTTTCCCTCTTTTCTTTTTTCTTTAATTTGTGTGCTGCCTGCCCCTCCCTCTTTTCTGCTGCTGCAAATTTATCATGGGTGCAGATCTGCTGGTTTGTTTCACCTTTAGCATATCCTTTCTATGTTAAACTGTAATGCCAGGTTGGCTCCTAGTGGTGGGTTAAGGTATGTCAGCTGGAATGTGAAGGGGCTTAATTCACCTGTTAAACGCAATAAAGTGATTGACCACTTAAAACATTTAAATGCTAAAATTGCTTTTTTGCAGGAAACCCACCTTAAACCATCTGATCATCTTAAACTTCGTAGAGGGTGGGTAGGCCAACTTTACCACTCTTCTTTTTTAAGTAAGGCTCGTGGGGCTGCAATATTAGTGCATAAGTCAGTACCTCTGTCTGTCTCTAAAATCATATCGGATCCCAATGGTCGTTTTATCATTGTTACAGGTAAAATTTTTGGCGTCTCTTTGACACTAGCTAATGTTTACGGCCCTAACTGGGATAATGAGGATTTCTATAAAAAATTTCTATTTTCAATTCCCGATATAGCATCTAGTCACCTTATTCTCGGTGGAGACTTTAATTGTTGTCTGGACCCCTCACTCGATCGTTCATCCACTAAGCCCATCTCTCCATCTAAATCATCTAAAATTATTAAACTGTTCATGGAGCAGTATGCAGTCTCGGATGTATGGCGCTTCTTCAATCCCAGGGACAAGCAGTTTTCTTTTTTTTCTCCCGTACATGGTACATTTACTCGAATTGACCTCTTTCTCATTGATAATAAGCTGCTTTCGTCTGTTAACACCTGTTTCTACAGTCCCATAGTTATTTCGGATCACGCCACTATCATAGTTGATATCTCTTTTCCTGGTGTGTCCGTCACACGATCCCCGTGGCGTTTTAACTCGTTTCTTCTCACTGACCCGGATTTTATAAAATACATTGATGATCGCATCAATCTTTTTATTTCCACTAATGTTAATTCAGACGTGTCAGCATCAACAATTTGGGAGACGTGCAAAGCTTATTTACGTGGTGAGATAATTTCTTACTCTGCCTTTCGGAAGAAAAGCACTGTTGAAAGGAGTATCTCTATCTCTAGGGAATTGGCTGACCTGCAGTCTAGGTGCGAGGCTACACCAGAACCTGAACTTATAAAAGAATTGCTTACTAAAAAGTCTGAATTTGATATGTTGGCTTCCGATGCAGCAATAGAAGCATTACTTAAGTCCCGTCATAGCTATTATGAATCTGGTGATAAGCCGGGCAAAATATTAGCTCACCAAATCCGACAATCTACTTCGGCTCAACATATCTTAAAAATCAATACGGTCAATGGCACAACTATTAACCCTCAAATTATTAATGACCAATTCAGAAATTTTTACACTTTGTTATACACTTCTGAGTGTTCATCTGATGAGGCTGAATTGGAAAGTTTTCTTAGGCCCCTGAACATCCCTTCCATTGACCCCGAAACATCTTCTAGGATGGATGAGCGTTTTACAGTAGACGAAATTAAAGAGGCGCTACACTCCATGCAGAATGGGAAATGTCCCGGGCCTGATGGTTTTCCTATCGAATTTTTTAAAGCATTTACAGATAAACTTTCCCCACTACTTCTAAATATGTTTAACGAATCTCTAATACATGGCATACTCCCTCCTACTTTAAGACAGGCCACCATTTCACTCTTATTGAAGAAAGGCAAAGACCCCCTTTTTTGTAGCAACTATCGCCCTATTTCCTTACTATGTGCGGACGTTAAATTATTGGCTAAATTGCTAGCAAGGCGCCTAGAGGCTGTTCTGCCTTCAGTCATTTCTACAGACCAAACAGGGTTTGCCAAGGGAAGGCACTCCTTTCACAATGTCAGACGTCTATTTGACATATTGTACTCTCCCTCAACTTTTACCTCCCCTGAGTTGGTTATTTCGATGGATGCAGAGAAGGCATTTGATCGTGTGGAGTGGCCTTATTTGTTCCACACATTAAAAAAGTTTGGATTTGGCTGTAAATTTATTTCGTGGATTAAACTTCTTTATGCTTCTCCTCTGGCCCGTGTCCGCACAAACAATGATTACTCCGATTACTTTCCCCTTGGACGTGGTACTCGGCAGGGCTGTCCCCTTTCCCCACTATTGTTCGCCATCGCAATTGAACCACTGGCAGTGGCCCTGAGATCTAGTCATATGATGGGCATTAAAAGAGGGGGCGCTGTGCACAAGCTGTCTTTATATGCTGACGACCTTTTACTGTTCGTATCTGATCCAGATAGATCTATTCCCCTTGTCTTAGATCTACTGAAGGAATTTGGGCAGGTCTCGGGGTACAAACTGAATCTTCATAAGAGTGAACTCTTGCCTATAAATTCCGCAGCCATAGCTTACCCTCTTTCAAATTTGCCATTTAAGACATCATTAAATCAATTCAACTATTTGGGCATCTGTGTAACCAAGAACCACTCTGACCTGTTTAACTGTAACTTTTCTCCCCTTTTGGAGCGATTAACCGCAGATCTCCATCGCTGGTCTCTACTGCCTCTTTCTCTTGCGGGTAGGATAAATTGTATTAAAATGAATGTACTACCTAAATTTCTGTATCTTTTTCAATGCATACCTGTTTTCATTCCAAAGCGTTTCTTTTACTCTTTAGATAGCACTATTTCTCAATTTATTTGGAATGGAAAAACTCCTAGAATACAGAAAGGCATTTTACAAAAACCTAAGGAGCTAGGGGGTTTAGCACTACCTAACTTCTTGTTCTATTACTGGGCTGCAAATGTTCGTAATATGCTAATCTGGCACCGGCCTAACGATCAGCCTCCTCCCTGGTTAAGGATTGAGGAGGCTGCTTGTGGCAGCTCTTCGCTTACCTCTCTTTTGTGTCTTCCTCTCTCAATATCACCTTTAACCTTTTCATATAATGTTATAGTTAAAAATTGTCTTAAGATCTGGCGTCAACTCAGGCGGCATTTTTCTTTACAGTCAACACCTCTTTTTTGCCCTGTAGATTCTAACCCCCTCTTTCCTCCCTCTCTTATTGATAAGGCTTTTGCGGTCTGGGTGGACCACGGGATAATTTCTATTAATCACCTTTACATTGACGGTACATTTGCTTCGTTTGAACAATTGATTCAAGTTTTTAACTTACCTAGGTCCCACTTTTTCAGGTACTTGCAAGTCCGTGACTTTGTACGTAAGCATTTTCCAGGATTTCCCGCGACCCCACCCTCTACCACTATCGATACTATATCAAATATCAATCCTTATCAAAGAGGGAGCATCTCTACGATTTATAATACCCTTTTCACATGTTGCCCTTTGGATTCTGATATTCTGCGGATTACCTGGGCTAGGGATCTTAATATTGAGATAGAGACAGATACATGGCATTCGATTTTAAAACGTATTCACACGTCTTCTATATGCGCTCGTCATGGGGTTTTACAATGTAAAGTGGTCCACAAGGTACATTGGTCTAAAAGTAAATTAGCCCGTATGTTCCCTGACATTGATCCAAGCTGCGACAAGTGTCATCTTGAACCGGCTAATCTAACCCATATGTTCTGGTCCTGCCCTGCCTTGTCCCATTTCTGGGAGTCGGTTTTTGACTCACTTTCTGCTATTACTTCTATCACTATCCATCCCTCTCCACTTATTGGCCTGTTTGGAGTTTTAACTCCTAATTACCCATTGCCGTCTCATTTCGCTGAGCTGGTAGCTTTTCTTACACTGCTAGCAAGACGTTGCATTCTGATGAACTGGAAGGGACCTTGAGTCCCTTCTCATTCTCGGTGGGTAAAGGATGCCTTATTTTTTGTTAAATTGGAAAAAATTAAACACTGCCTTCGTGGTTCAATGATAAAATTTTCCAAAATCTGGTTACCATTTTTTGAGCATGTTAAGTCTCTGCAGCTGGATGCAGTTTCAGTTGATTGACTGTACACCTAACCCTGCACTCTAAGTGGTTTTGCAGTTTTAAATTGTTATCATCGTTAGCAGCACACATTATTTGTTTTACTCTAACCTGTTAACACTGTGAGGGATTTTGTGTTGGTGTTTTTTTTTTTTTTCTGTAATGTCTGTTTTTGTGCTTTTTACTATAGCATTATTCCTAATTTTTGTTACCTACAATGATTGTTTACTTTTGTTGCTGTGGAAAATTTAATAAATAAATCATAAATAAAAAAAGAATGCTCCTGTAAGCATTTTAAGCAGAGTTGTGCACTTTTGCATGAAAAGTCACATTTCAGCCTGAAACGTTGATTTTTCACTCTAAACTGCTTTTCTGAGCTGGAAATCACTTTAAACGGCTTAGAATGCTCCTGCAAGCATTTTAAGCAGAGTTGTGCACTTTTGCATGAAAAGTCACATTTCAGCCTGAAACGTTGATTTTTCACTCCAAACTGCTTTTCTGAGCTGGAAATCACTTTAAACGGCTTAGAATGCTCCTGTAAGCATTTTAAGCAGAGTTGTGCACTTTTGCATGAAAAGTCACATTTCAGCCTGAAACGTTGATTTTTCACTCTAAACTGCTTTTCTGAGCTGGAAATCACTTTAAACGGCTTGTTTCATCGTTAGAATGCTGTAAGCATTTTAAGCAGAGTTGTGCACTTTTGCATGAAAAGTCAAATTCCAGCTTGAAATGTTGAATTCTCACTCTAAAATGCTTTTTTGAGCTGGAAATGTCTCTAAACTACTTGTTTCATCATAAGAATGCTCCTATAAGCATTTTAAGCAGAGTTGTGCACTTTTGCATGAAAATTCAAATTTCAGCCTGAAACGTTGATTTTTTACTCTAAACTGCTTTTCTGAGCTGGAAATCACTTTAAACGGCTTGTTTCATCGTTAGAATGCTCCTGTAAGCATTTTAAGCAGAGTTGTGCACTTTTGCATGAAAAGTCACATTTCAGCCTGAAACGTTGATTTTTCACTCTAAACTGCTTTTCTGAGCTGGAAATCACTTTAAACGGCTTGTTTCATCGTTAGAATGCTCCTAAGCATTTTAAGCAGAGTTTTGCACTTTTGCATGAAAAGTCACATTTCACCCTGAAACGTTGATTTTTCACTCTAAACTGCTTTTCTGAGCTGGAAATCACTTTAAACGGCTTGTTTCATCGTTAGAATGCTCCTGTAAGCATTTTAAGCAGAGTTGTGCACTTTTGCATGAAAAGTCACATTTCAGCCTGAAACGTTGATTTTTCACTCTAAACTGCTTTTCTGAGCTGGAAATCACTTTAAACGGCTTGTTTCATCGTTAGAATGCTCCTGTAAGCATTTTAAGCAGAATTGTGCACTTTTGCATGAAAAGTCACATTTCAGCCTGAAACGTTGATTTTTCACTCTAAATTGCTTTTCTGAGCTGGAAATCACTTTAAACGGCTTGTTTCATCGTTAGAATGCTGTAAGCATTTTAAGCAGAGTTGTGCACTTTTGCATGAAAAGTCACATTCCAGCTTGAAATGTTGAATTCTCACTCTAAAATGCTTTTTTGAGCTGGAAATGTCTCTAAACTACTTGTTTCATCATAAGAATGCTCCTATAAGCATTTTAAGCAGAGTTGTGCACTTTTGCATGAAAAGTCACATTTCAGCCTGAAACGTTGATTTTTCACTCTAAACTGCTTTTCTGAGCTGGAAATCACTTTAAACGGCTTGTTTCATCGTTAGAATGCTCCTGTAAGCATTTTAAGCAGAGTTGTGCACTTTTGCATGAAAAGTCACATTTCAGCCTGAAACGTTGATTTTTCACTCTAAACTGCTTTTCTGAGTTGGAAATCACTTTAAACGGCTTGTTTCATCGTTAGAATGCTCCTGTAAGCATTTTAAGCAGAGTTGTGCACTTTTGCAGGAAAAGTCACATTTCAGCCTGAAAAGTTGATTTGTCACTCTAAACTGCTTTTCTGAGCTGGAAATCACTTTAAACGGCTTGTTTCATCGTTAGAATGCTCCTGTAAGCATTTTAAGCAGAGTTGTGCACTTTTGCATGAAAAGTCACATTTCAGCCTGAAACGTTGATTTTTCACTCTAAACTGCTTTTCTGAGTTGGAAATCACTTTAAACGGCTTGTTTCATCGTTAGAATGCTCCTGTAAGAATTTTAAGCAGAGTTCAATTCAATTCAATTCAATTTTATTTATATAGCGCTTTTCACAATACTCAATTGTTTCAAAGCAGCTTTACATTAATAAAAGCAGTAAAAGCACAGAAAAACGACAGATAGCATAACATAATACACAAAAGCATAAGCAGTCAAATTTGCTGTGGCTATGACGCGACATTATGAGCGAGCATATGGGCATTACGCATAGAGACTCGTCAGCGTCAACGAGACCTTCGCCAGTCATTTCGTCGCTTTACTGTGGCATCTGAGTCTTCGGTTTCACCTGTTACACCTGTTTCACCGTCTGAGCTTGAGGAACCCATGCAATTGGGTAGGCTCCGCCTTACTGGCAGCGAACGACAACGTCGCTTGAATAATGGATTGTGCCTCTACTGCGGTAAGGCGGGGCATTTAGTCGCTGTGTGTCCAGTAAAAGGGGGTGCCCGCCGATAAACCCGGGAGTATCGGTGGGCGTTTCATCCTTTGATTCTCCCGTAAACCGCACCTTATTGCCTGTAATTTTGAAATATAACCACTCTGATTTTAATTCACAGGCATTGCTGGATTCTGGTGCGGAGGCAAGTTTCTTGGATGCCAGGTTGGCTAAATCTTGGGGTATTCCTGCTATCCCTTTAACCTCTTCTCTCTCTGCCTGGACGTTAAAGGGTCAGCATATGGCAGTAATCACCCATCGCACTCCCCCTGTAGGTCTGTATGTTTCTGGCAATCATCGTGAGGACATTGAATTATATCTGTTACAGTCATGTAATTCTCCCATTATTTTGGGGCATGACTGGTTAACTAAACATAATCCTCACGTTGATTGGCAGAACAATATTGTCTTGTCTTGGAAGTCTTCGTGTCATGTTTCGTGTCTTGGTCCTGCTCCTTCTGCTTCTGTTTGTTCTACTTTTCAGATTCCTGCTGCCGATCTCTCGGGGGTCCCGGCGGAGTATTCAGATCTGCACCAGGTGTTCAGCACGGCTCGGGCCACCTCTTTACCTCCTCACCGGTCGTACGATTGTTCTATCGATCTCCTCCCAGGTACTTTTCCGCCTAAGGGTCGTGTTTTTTCCCTTTCTAAACCTGAAAGAGAGGCTATGGATAAGTACATTAATGAAGCGCTTAATGCCGGTCTCATTCGCCGCTCCTCGTCTCCAGCCGGTGCTGGATTTTTCTTTGTTAAAAAGAAAGACGGTTCTCTTCGTCCGTGCATTGATTATAGAGGGCTTAATGACATTACTGTTAAGAACAAGTACCCCTTGCCTTTAATGTCATCAGCTTTTGAATTACTTCAGGGAGCACGCGTGTTTACCAAATTAGATTTGCGTAATGCTTATCATTTGGTACGTATTAAGGAGGGCGATGAGTGGAAGACAGCTTTCAATACACCAAATCTTTGGTAGAAAGCCATACCTTTTGTCCACACACATAACGAGGTGGAGGTCGTCGGTGGCGGTCAGCCGCAACTTTGGTCCGTCTGGAGGATTGTAATAAAAGGTCTTTAGCTCTTTTCCATGTGCGTTTGCACCTGCGGACAAAAGCTAATGCAGACGGAACCGCTGCATCGGGTTCCTGTGATGGGAAAAGGGGAGGTTGATAACCGATAGATAGTTCAAACGGTGACATACTAGTAGAAGCGACAGGAAGAGAATTATGTGAGCGGCCAACATGATAGCAGCCACTGAAAAGTTGGGGCTACGCCATCTACCATGCTTTGCCCATACTCTTAACCTCATTGTCAAAAAGGCAATGCAAGGCATTACCATACAATTGAGGAAAATGTGTGGAGGAAAAAAATAACATTAGGTCTTAGCAGAAGGGAAGAAGTGGTTTATAGTAGACTATGATTGGGTCATACAGGTCTTAATGGCACACTCAGGATAATAGGGAAGAATAACAGTTTATGTACTGAATGTCATGTTATGGAAAATGTAGATCATGTTTTGTTTAATTGCAGGAAGTACACAGAATATAGACAACAATGGAAAGAAAGAGAGGCTGAAAGTGGCATAGAAAACACCCTTAAGGAAGAAGGAATGAAGAGTGATAAGATTAAATCCCTATTTATCTTTTTGAGTGAGTCAGGTTTAATTAAGAGGATCTAGGATCCTTTTTTTAAATTTTTTTTTTTTATTAATTTGATAGTGTCTGATTATAGTCTGTTAAGTCTCTTTGCACACTCCTGTACAGTGGGTGGCGTATACAGCAATGAGATGTGATCCGCCAATAAAATAAAGAAGAAGAAGAAGTAGTCTCGTCTTGCCATGAACAAAAGTGCGGGAGCTGAGAGAAGCTGACGTCGCCGACGTCCGTGGTTTTCAGGTAAGTTTTCGATAAATTTGATAAAAAATCTTATTAAGTCTGTGACCCTTAAAAGTTTGTATAAGGTAGGGATGTGCCGAGCGAGGCTTTTGAAGCAGTGACGCTTCTACAGCCAAACTGGTTTGAAGCTTCGAAGCTTTTGACACTCTACTCCACATCGCCATCTGGTGGTCAATAAATATCATACACAACCAGCATCATCCAGATGTTTTGTATGGCCACATAATTTCAAGATACATAGCAGTATATTCATTTTTAATATTATTCAATTAGGCCTGCACTATGGATAAAAAAGTGAAAAAGTAATGCACATGAATGGAGGTGTTTGTGTTCCTGACTACACCACATTATATACATACATTGTTTTGAAACAAAAATTCACAAATACTCAAATACACGCTTTTATGCCATATTTTTATTTAAGAATATTATTTGCTCTGCTGTGCTGGGGCTTAACCGGCTTCTTTTTTTACTGATCACATCCCCAGCTTTGGAAAATATACGTTCACATGGAACAGATGTGCCAGTAAGAGCCAGATATTTACTGGCCAGGACATAAAGGTGGGGATACACAGCCTTATGGGCTTGCCAGTATTTTAGAGGGTCCTCTGTTCGAAGGAGATATGCATCATTTAGATACCTCTTGACCTCTATAGTGGCATTTGCATTGCAGCTCTGGGTCTTCTGGGTCTCACTGACCCGGCTGTCCAAGAGCTCCCAAAGGTTTCCTGAAGAACCTGGAACCTGCGAGGTTGATGGCTCTGCTTGTGAAGTACACTGACTGGTTGACCGGATTATTGTAGTACATTCACCTGTCAACAGCCGTTCAGCTTCACGGGCATTGTCCTGATTGCCAAACCCAAGGGTCTTAAAGCGGGGGTCCAGCAATGTCGCCAGAGCTAATATACGTATTGACTCTACATTCCGACATCGTTTGATGATGTTTTGCTGCAGAGCCATCCCTAATGATACAGCTGCTGGGTTGGTTGACCGGCCTGTTTTTTCAGCCACTTTGTGCTGAATCATCCTGACTATTGGAATCACCTTCGAAGCGGACACCCTCTTCTCCTCAGAGAGCTCTGTTGTGGCATGTTTAAAGGGTGCCAGCACTTCCAGGCTTTGTGAGATCATTTCAAAGTCAACACTTGAAAGTGGCATGATGTCACTAGACAGACTGGCCAAGGCAGCACCAACAGGCTCTCGGAGGTCGGGAGTCTTTGCAGCATGTCATGAGTGCTGTTCCATCTCGTTTCAACTTCCTGCACAAGCTTCAGGGGCTGCTTACCCATCCTTATGCTTATGCTTTTGGGCCCCCCCCATCGAGGTTATTTATGGCTTGAAATCTGAAACTTACCAAAGTTAATAAAAGTGAATTCACATTTAACATAGCCTAGTCTTTGCTTACAAATTGGTTGTTTGTATACCAAATTAAGTCATGTGTTGTATATTAACCAGTCTATCAGACAATTTTTTGCTAAATTTATTATTTATACGTCATTACACGGCTCTATTAAATGCTATTAAATTATCCTCACCTTATCCATTGGGAGGGTCATTGTTAAGGCAGTAGTACAAGTAAATAACCAATAGGTGTCAGTAATCCGCGGGAGAGCTTCGCTGCATATTTCTCTTCAAGATTGAGAATCGCAACGAAATCCTCGTCGAGCAACACGTCCACTGAGGTAAATGTCCTCAAAACACTGGTTATTTATGTTTCAGTTATACGAATTATATAATAACAGTTTTTATATTATGTATAACAGTTTTATCTCGAAGTAATGGTAGTGCTAAACTCTAATGTATCGTTTCTGAGGCTGCTAGATTTTTCTTTACGCTATTCACGTTTGTGAAGTGAATTTAAAGCACATATTGCTTGCATTTGACTTAGTTAGCCACTATCCATTGGTTTTGTTATCATGTTTGGTATTTAACGTGATTTTTGTGGGGCTTAAAGAAAAAAAATCTTGACCCCGCTAGTTCTGCCATTGCAGTCATGAATTATTATGCAAGGAACTGTAGTTTTTTTTTGCCTCGTTATTATACGCAAACATGCCTTATATAACGTAGGGAAATGATCGTTTGTCCTTTATTTATTTATTTTTTGCAGCAACCATGTCTGTGTCCTTAAAGGAACTCTGTCAGGTACAGATTAGAACTATGAACTTGAAAATCAACCATTCTGATGACTGGCGTCCCCATCCGAGTCACCACCTCAGACAACAACAGTCATAAACTCACAAACACAAATACACTCAGTAATGGGCTTAATAAAGAAAGACTTAACTATGATTTTATCTGTGTTAACCTATGATATCAGTTATTGATGTATTTTAAATATTTACGTATTACTAGGCTTATCATACATGCATTGAAGTTTTAAAATGTATCTAATATAATACTGTAATTAAATTGAATGTTTTGGATACCACCATTAAATTATTTTGTGCATGTAAAACACAAGCAGCAATGTTTTTATTGAATTAAATTTTGAATTAAATTGAATGTTTTGCATAACACCATTAAATTATTTTGTGAATGTTAAACACAAGTAAATGTTTTATTTATTGGAGATAAAATGGCTGTTTAATTAATAAAATACTTCCCATTCCAGTGAGGCTCCAGTCAGAAATGAGGTGGGACAAAGCCTCTTTGATGTTGTCAGCGGTGTGGGCTTTAGGAAATTTTGCCACTCCCAGGAGAACTGATCCCAGATGTGGTGCTCCTGCCTATACGGTTAGGAGATTACTAGATGTTCGTCGCAGGGGCAGAGGTTTTCAGTATTTAGTGGACTGGGAGGGCTACGGTCCGGAGGAGAGGTGTTGGGTTCCGGCTCGGGATGTGCTGGATCCTGGTCTGATCGAGGATTTCCGTCGGCGACGAGGTGAGCCTCCTCCAGGTCCGTCCGGTGCCGGCCCTGGGGGGGGGGGGGTACTGTCATGGCACCTGGGTGATCGGCAGTGTATGTGTGTCTGTTTGTTTACCTTTGGTGTTGGTTCCTCACGTGTGCACTCGCTCCTCCCATTCGTTTCTCTGATTGTTTCCCAGACGTGTCCTATTCCTTTTGGTCTTTTTATAGTCTTGCGTTTTGTCCTTTGTCACGCGCTCATTGTTCTCGGTTGGTTACTGTCTCGCTCCCTGTCCGGGTAGATCCGTCCGCTGTAATTTATCTCACCATCTCTGCTCTCGCCCCAGGTTCAATCGCCGACATCCGGACTCTTGTCTCTGTCCAGGATTCTCGATCCTGTGTGTTTTGTCAGTGGATTACTGTCTAGTTTCCTGAGTTTTCGCGCAGTTGGTTGCTTCGTCTTCAAGCGTATACCAGCTGTCTTCGGCTTCCTATAGTGTGACGTCATCGGAAGTGGGTGGACCTCCTCGTCACTATTGGACTTCTTCGGCGGTGCAGTGTGAGAGACTCTTTCCCCTGTGGATTGTGGACTAGTGTGGATTTATATTTTCTGTCTATCTGAAATTAGTCGGGTGCTTCAAGCGTATCCCTACAGTATCAGTGTTATTTTCATTTAATAAACTTTTTGATCCCGCATTTGAGACTCTGATTCCTGAACTTTCTTGACATTTCCTGACAAATAGCCTGTCTGTATTGTTTAACACTCTCTTTCCATGCTGCACGCCATACCTCTAACTTTGTGCTTCTATAATTTCTTTCCATTTTCCTAGTTGCCTTTTTGAGTGCTGCGGTGTGATGATCATACCATGGAGCTGGCGGTTTTTCTTTGATTCTCTTTTTTCGAATGGGAGCAACGGCATCCAATGTGTTAGAACAGACATTGTTTAGGTTTTCTATTACAATATCTAGATCGTCAGAGTTATCTGCTACATGTTTAATTTGGAACAGGTCTGGAAGAGTGCTAATAAATCTATCTTTAGTGGTGGAAATTATTGTTCTGGCTAATCTGTAGCATGTTGTGGATTGACTGATCCTATCTAGAAGTACAGTGTATGACACAAGGTAATGGTCAGAAACTGCATCACTCTGAGGTGATATTTTGATGTCATTAATATTGAGCCCGAGTGACAGAATTAAGTCTAATGTGTGCTTACGAGTATGCGTTGGCCCTGTCACGTTTTGTCTAATATTGAGAGAATTTAGAACATCCATAAATGCACGTCCTAGTGCATCTTTTGGGTTATCCACATGAATATTAAAATCACCAACGATAAGAGCTTTATCTACAGTGACTACAAGCTCAGACAGGAAATCTGCTATTTCTTTAAGGAAATCTGCATGGTGGCCCGGAGGTCTATATATTGTAGCTAAGGCAAAAGAGAGCTGTTTGTGGTTACGATCGGTTATTTCCATATTTAACAACATTAGTTCGAATGATTTAAATTTTACTTCAGATTTTTGGTTTACTTTAAAAATTTTGTTGTATATTGTAGCTACACCACCCCCTCTCCCCTTTAATCGAGGTTCGTGTTTATAATAATAGTCTTGGGGGGTGGATTCGTTTAAACTAATGTAGTCGTCTGCTTTAAGCCAGGTTTCTGTTAAACAGAGTGCATCTAAGTTTTGGTCTGTAACTATTTCATTGACAATAGGTTCTTTATTGGTAAGCGATCTAATGTTAAGAAGGCCGAATTTTAATATTCGAGGTTCATCTGTTAAAGTATTGTTGTCTAATTTTATATTAATCAGATTTGTATCAGATGTGGCAAGCGGTGCTCTGTATTTATTTGTTCGGGGAACAGATACAGTTGAAATGTGTTGATATTCTGGTAAGATTGACTCGAAGTGCTGGGATATAAGTGATCTTGACATATCACGGCAGCTAACAGATGGACGGTTAAGCAGATCCGTCTGTTGTCTGACTTGTACCCTGGATAGTCAGACTGTATTCGAAGTAAGACTATTGGTCAGATTTATAGAGAGAATCGCACTTCCTTCCTGAGATGGATGGAGGCCATCTCTCTTTAGCAGGTCAGGTCTCCCCCGAAAATGCTTCCAATTGTCTATAAACCCTACGTTATGCTGAGGGCACCATTTTGACATCCAGTCGTGAAGAGACAATAATCTACTGTAAGTTTCATCCCCCCGGTAGGCGGGGAGGGGACCAGAGCATATTACATTGTCTGACATTGTTATAGCAATTTCACATATCTCTTTAATATTATCTTTGGTGATCTCCGACTGGCGGAGTCTGGTGTCATTCGTGCCGGCGTGAATAACAATTTTAGAAAACTTACGCTTAGCATTAGCCAGCACTTTAAGTTTTGATCTAATGTCTGAAGACCTGGCTCCCGGTATACAATCGACTATGGTGGCTGGTGCCTCAATGTTTGCGTTCCTAAGTATCGAATCTCCAATGACCAAGGCACTTTTAACAGACGTCTCAGTCGGTGTGTTGCTTAGAATATCGAACCTGTTTGAAATTACCAGGGGGGTCTTGGGTGGGCACCGGAAACGACTTTGCCGCCTGACAGTCACCCAGTTAGTCGGCCCCCTTGACTCAGATGATGGAACCGAGCTATGTGTATTACGTTTAACACTAGGCGCACCCGAAACAGTGTTTGTAGCATTAGCGGTATTAGCGTTTGTAGCGTTTGTAGCATTAGCGGTATTAGCGTTTGTAGCATTAGCGGTATTAGCGTTTGTAGCATTAGCGGTATTAGCGTTTGTAGCATTAGCGGTATTGCTGTCATCAACTAGCATTTGGATGCGCGCTTCTAGTTCTGCAATCTTCTCCGTCAGCCTTACTACTTCAATACACTTAGCACAAGTAAACCCCTCTGTGCTGATGGAAGAAGCTAAACTGTACATGTGGCAAGTAATGCAGGTTACAATAACAAGCGGAGTCTTACCGCTTTCATGTTGGGTGATGGCGTCTTCGGTCACCTGGACGCGGTCCGTGAAGCTACATCGCGAGGGAAGCTCACTCGCAGCACGCCCCGATCGCCTGCGGACGTCTGTAGCCAGTGTGATGTGAGGCAAGCTGAATCTGCAAAACGGCCGGGCAGCGGCTCCTCCACGGCTTCCCGATCGCTTTCATTCTGGGCGATGGCATCTCCGTTCCCTCGAGCGCGGTCCGTGAAGCTGCACCGCGTAGGGTGTTCGCTTTTTGCACTTCTCGGTCGCTTGTGGATGTCTGGAGCCTGGGTGAACTGGGCGCTGTACTTCGCGTAGGATCTGCGATAACCGGGTATCAACTGCTCCACAGCTTCCCGCTCAGGTGAGGACAGGTCTGAATAGCATACAGTGGATGAGTCCGCCATTAGATCGGCTGTTTGTTGATGCTAGCGGGCTATATGCTAACACTGGGTGTTTAGCAGTGATAAATCGTTTCACGTGGTAGTACTGCTCAATAGTCGTCACGGTAAAGTATTCTTGAGATAAACGAATATGTTATATTATATAAATAGGAACAAGTCAGAAAATAGGATTTGGATGATAAACTCGACGGAGCTCTGATGCACGACGCTCACTCTGACTCTCTGACTCTCACTCTGACGTAATCCTCCACGTAACTCTTATAAACCCACATAAATAAATAAACCCACATGATCATTTTTTTCAATGGTCGATCATCGATGCTACGTTCGAGTACTCGAGCAATCGAGTACTCGTGCCTATCCCTAATATGCTATACAAATAATGTAAGTTGAATTTACTTATTTGAAACACATTATACTAAGCACTATACTGCAATGTTGTACTTAACATTTGTGCGTAATATATAATTTTTTGTCTTTTTCATTCATTAGATTTTCAGTAGTCCGTGTTAAATTTTATTTCAAGGTAAGATAACTTTACATGTCTTTCATTGTGCTTTAGAAATCACACAGGCCCTGTTTATGTTCTTAACCCGCATTAGTTTATTTATTGTGATATACACAAAACAAGATATTTTGATAAATGATGTTAAAGTGACACCATGTATAATATTTCAACCTTCATAATAAATTTTCAAGACCCTTGTGATAGTACATCGACTTTAAATAGGTTGAATGACATGTCTACCATAGCCTGACGGGGTCTGTATCACTTTTACTCATATTTTAAAACTTAGGGTTTCTGGTAGTAACCAGAGCACAAAAAAACGACAAAATTCGACTGCTTTACGGCATACGTCACTTCCTCCACACAATTTGTTTTTAACGTGAATTTTGCTGAAGGCTACTTAAGGAGTGTAGAGAGCAACTTCTATTATATGACTCTGTGGCACCGTGTTAGTGTCACGGATCTATGACACGGGTGACCCGGGTTCGATTCCCCTTTAAGGCAATTTTTTAATATAAACTCACAATCTTGATTCATACATAAATGCGATCTTTATAAATGACGGCGATTATCTTACATATAGTTCCCTGTATTCAGATGCTGTGTTCACGTATTTACCTTTCTCTTACTGTGTCTATGGTATTTACATTACAATCCAGGATGCTATAGCACTCAAACTTGCTCAAACTCACACAGTGTAAAACCAAACCCTATTCATTCACCAATCAGATCCGAGCGTTTCTCTCTTCCTCATTTGCTGCGTTCTGCTGTCACTCGCGTGACGTATTTCAAAGCGGCAGACCTAAACTCTTTGCCTAAACACATCGGTTTATTGGATTTGGAGTAGCGGTCTTCACGGGTCCACTTAGATCCGAAAACCCGAGGTCCGACCCGAGACCCGATCGGGTTCGGGTCTTAAAGTTTCACATGTGCCTCGGACACGGGTCGGGTACAATAATAGCGGCATCGGGTCTCGGGTAATTTAAAAATGAATGTGTTTTTTCTGAACGGACCCGAGAAGACACGAACTCTCTCGCCTGTGTGCGTCAATGTCCTTTTCAAACCTCTCATCTGTTTGCCAAGAGTGCTTGCGACATTGTGTGGTTGTCGGAAGGTTCATTTTCGTTGAGACAAACATGTCAGTCAATTATAAATGTACATTTTAGTGGTTACGTTGGTGTCGTCGTCAGATAACAAAGTAAAACTAATGGAGCAGCTCGCGAAATTGGTTGCAAGGCCACCGGAGTTTCTTTCTGTCTGACTGCTGCGCGTGGGTCTGCAGAATGCACACACGTCAGTGCCGTTTACATTCGGTTCCAGTCGGGTTAAAACAATTTTTTCACTAGTTCGGGTCGGACTTGGGTCTAATTTTCTCGGGTTTGTCTCGGGTCGGGTCTTTCTTTAAAAAAATTTTATTTATGCACGTCGGGTTCGGGTATGAAGTGATTCGGGTTGGGTACATTTCTTTGGACCCGAGAAGACCTCTAAATTTGGAGCGACAATTTTCACACAAAAGAGAGGAAAAACGAGCGCCATTGCGGAAAATCCTGGTGGCGAGGGAGAGAGAGACGATGCAACAATATTTGTTTCGAAAAAGGCAAGGAAATACTTCTGGTCTTTCTCAATTGGAAGGCTGCAGCCTCTGGAGGTCAAATATGCAGGCTGCATACGTCATCAGACCTGGTTTATTAAGGTAAACTGAGCATTACATTCGCAAGTCATAAGCATACTGCAACAATTTACGATTAACTAATTGTAATTGTCAACTTTATAATTGTTAATATTCTGAAATAAGACAGTCTTGATGACGTATGCAGCTTAGAAATACGACATCCGGAGGCTGCAACCTTCAGATTGAGAAATGGCTTCTGCCACGACGAGTTCCTCATCAGAAAGTTGTAACATGACTGTGTTTCTCCCTGTTGTCTCAAAATGTTGATCGTTTAGCGTTTTAAATGTTTAGTTTAGTTTTAAGGTTGGCCAGTTCCTTTTCTTAGCGACAGTGCTGCGGCGCTTGTGGCCTCAAGGGGCACTAGGCATGAAAAATACATGTCTAGCACCCCCTAGTGGCCAAAAAATTCCATGGTGTGCCTTTAAGTAATTTTTAATGATGTAATTTTTAGGTAAACCTTTAGCTTTGAAGGATTATTTACTCAACCCCATGTCATCCAAGATGTTTGTCTTTCTTTAGCCAAACACAATCAGAGTTATATTTAATACTTTAATGGCCAGTGGCGGCTGGTGACTGCTCTTCT
Source organism: Misgurnus anguillicaudatus (assembly GCF_027580225.2). Taxonomy (NCBI): domain Eukaryota; kingdom Metazoa; phylum Chordata; class Actinopteri; order Cypriniformes; family Cobitidae; genus Misgurnus; species Misgurnus anguillicaudatus. The sequence goes on along the minus strand of NC_073349.2, from coordinate 35,619,898 downwards.
GAGAGTTGTGAATTTAAAATATGTGTTCAGAGTGTCGTGTTTTGCTTGTGTTTTCAAAATATGTGTTTGTTGTGTCATGTGAACCATGTGCATCACGTGTTTTGTCAAGGTGGGTGCCTGCTGCACACGTGTCAAAACCGTTTATGATAAAAGAGACGCTAACATTCACAAAATACACGCAAGACATTCACTTAACACTAAACTCTGATTACACATGAGATTATGCGAGTATCTTTTATCATAAACCCTTCAGACGTGTGTGCAGCAGGCACTTTTTTGACATGATACGTGATTCACATGGGTTCACTCGACACGCCTGACACACATTTTAAAATGACGAACCAAACACATGACAGGCTACATACATGTTGTGACAAGCTTCACATTGCATTGTGCGCCCTTGAAAAATAAGTCATTGTCCGCCTCTGGTCCTGGTTCTTCAAATGCTTAATAATGGCATTGACTGGGCATCAATGTTTTGAAGCTCCAAAAGTGCATCCATCCATCATTTAAAGTGATCCATATATAACCCAGTGGGTCTTCTGATGCAAAATGATAGGCTTGTGAGAAAATATTTATATATAATAAGCTTTAAGTGAGTTACTATGCATATGTAATGTAAACAGACAATAACAACTCAAATCACATTGGTTCTCATGTGTCTCTACTGTGTTTCATCTAGTGCTGCAACGGCGCGTCGACGCCATCGATTACGTCGACTATGAAAATACGCCGACATGCGTAAAATGCGTCGGTGCGTCGCTGTTTACATTCATTTCGCATAATGGCGGCTTCTGCTCCTGGCAGTGTTATCCATACATTGATTTGTTTGTGTGCGCCACAACATCAACAATGGCCGCAACATTTACATTTTTATTTTCATTTAAAACGGCTTCATGTATTGTTGTGAGCGCTCGGTGGTGCCTCTCTTGTGCACGCTCGCTCTCTCTTTCTCTGCGTGAAGCCCCTAGACAGCGCCTCTCATACATGACACTGAGTGAAAGAATTAAAAGTTGTGTTTTCCATGCGGATTCCTCTGTGTACTTGCATTTTCACATAAACGTCAGATGTTACTGTCAGAGAAGACGACTGATTTATCATGCGTTTATCATGAAAGGTTAGCAGTGTTTTCCCACACACACTGGCTTTCTATGTGCTTGTGCGCAAGCTCTCTCTCTCTCTCTCCTATGCCCGCGCATGAGTTCTGTAGTAACTCTGTGTAATGGCATTTTTTAATTTGCGCCGAATTGTCTGCGATGTCGCGTTTATAAATCAAGATTTTAGTAACTTAGTAGTTAAAGTAACAGCTGGTTGGATTAAACACAAGGTTACTGGGTCATGTTTAGTCACTATTTTAATAGTCTTTGGGGTGGTTTCCTGGACAGAGATTAGCTTAAGCCAGGACTAGACCTTAGTTTAATTAGGAAATATAATTAGTTTAAACAAACATGCCTTACTAAAAACATTACTTGTGTGCATTTTGAGGCCAAACTAAGGGCACTGGTGTATTTTAAGATATGTTAGTGCAAGATGTTTTTAGTTTGGACAGCTCTTATATTTATTTTAGTCTAGGACTAGTCTAATTCCTGTCTGGGAAACCGCCCCTATATGTCTGACAAAAGAACAGATAATATGTGAAAATAGCATTCAGTTGTGTTAAAATACAATAAAACAAACAATGACTCTCAAATCAGACAGAGAGTAGAAAAACAGATTATCCAACAAATTAAATAGCTAATCAAAAAAAGAACACTGTATTAATAATAAAAAATAGTCGTTAGAGTAGTCGACTAATCGGAAAAATAATCGCTAGATTAGTCGACAGAAGAAATAGTCATTAGTTGCACCTCTAGTTTCATCACAATTCATATTATGACTAGTCATGAGATACATGACATCCAAGCGATAACACGCACCGACCGCCATATTTAAATTGTCTTTTTCCTTGTAAATGTCTTGTCTCTATCACAAAAAGCTGTAAATATGAATAGTTCCCTTTCAATACGGTTCACTTCGCATTGCGTCAGTTGCTGACGCTATGGGGGAAACTCCTGTTTACTCCGCGTTTGAAGCCTATTGGAAAACGTCTGTAAAAAATACAGACCAATAGCCGGTTTTGCACTGTGCGAGCCAGGGCTTCAAACAGGCCTCACAGAGCCAATAGCCTCAGACCTCCAGCTGTGTAGCCAAAATCACGACGCGTTTGCATTGTCAAGCCAATAGCGCCGCAGTGCTTCAGAAAACCCCGCCCTTAAAATCACTTTACTTGCATCTCAAAAATCAAAACGTTGGAGAAATCATTAGAATATTTACTTGTTAAGAATCAACTCTGAATATACACAAGTATTTAAAAAGCTATGTTACAGTGGTTAAGTTGATGGTTATATTTACCATTTTGTTGCATCTTACCATTTCTGTGTTTCAGATGTGATCCTTATTAAGCAATCATTTTCAATAAACTGACAAGCAGCCATAGTAATAATAGCGCGGTACTTTATTAAGTGTGCTTGCAAAAGCACACTTATTGTTCTTCTTAAGTTTTATTATTCTTATTAAGTGTGCTTGCAAAAGCACACTTATTGTTCTTCTTAAGTTTTATTATTCTTATTATTAAGTGTGCTTGCAAAAGCACACTTATTGTTCTTCTTAAGTTTTATTATTCTTATTCTTATTATTATTATTATTCCCGGGTAGATTTTTTGTGTCAGCTCTAGCGACCAGACCGTTTGACGCAGAGACACCGTTCAAACTTTAAAATGTTCGGGCAGTACCGGTGTAAGTTGCTTGAGAGGATGAAGTCACAGATCCATGTCGTTCGGCCGCCATATTGGAGACAACACAAAACCTTAAAAAAGTTTCACAGGTCACAAATTTTGTCCAAACTTCATGAAATTCCACGTACGCGATCCTTGGACCGAGCCTCACAAAAGTTACTAGAAGGATTTTTGATTTTCGGAAGCGTTTGCGCGCCACAGCCCAAACTAAATGTGCGTCAACGCCGCCAAAACAGGAAGTAGTTCAAATCTCAATATGTCTGTAACATTTATTAACCAAAATTTTTATATGAACTCTTTACTCCAATGTGAAGATGCCCAAGATAAAAAAACATTGCAGTAACATGTCTATATTATGTTATTTTCACTTTAAAATGTCCAATTAAAACCTGTGTAAAAATAAAAATGTCATTAGCCTTTACCAGTAGAGGGCAGCCTTTACGTTCAAACGTGTTTTTTAGACAGAATGTAAAGATAGCGGACAGCCATCTTTATAAGCTAAGATAACAGGCTATTGCTCACTGGAAAAGTTTTAATAACAATGGCGGGATGTTGTTTTAAGGTTTAAATGGCAAAATGGAATAGAGAAGAGCTGTTGAGTGAATCGGGTGTTCCTTTAAGAGCCATAATACAGCGAAGAGCTGAGGAAGAGAAAGCAGAGAAGCCCGGAGAAGAGGCGGCAGCCTCAGACTCTGCTGCGAGCCCATGGAGGACTCGGTAACCTCGGCTGCCACCCAAGCTTCGTATCGTATATGGACAGATTCCTGGATACATATTTTTAGAATCGTAAACTTCATCTTATTCACTATACAGTATGCGGTTTCGGACGCAAAACTGCAAATGGATTTTATATTCTGAATGCTTGAATCAACGCGAGCTCTCTGGAGAACGTGCATTTTTACATACAGGTAGGAATTATATGATTCAGACATATTTTAATCCCTTTCTTTTATTTCAGTGATATATGGCACGACAAGTTTAATTCCCTTTTTCATCAATGTAATACATTGTAAACGTATTAGTTTGTAAAGACGTCAGTTTCGCGTCCTCGCGTAACGTTAGCAGTGATCGTTTTTCATCGGCTCTATAACAGCTGCATGGTTTAAATGATTGTGAATTGACGCGAAAAAGTGTCACTTTACCTTAAATCATGCATGTTATGCCAAGTGTATTTAAACAGTCATGACTTTGAGAAATGTATGACACATTAAAACACAGCTTGCCACAGCTAGAAGACTGCGTATATTTACATAATCTTCAGATAAGAAAGTTATATATCTAAATCGTATGCTTGACTAACGGGAACACGATCGATTGCATTATGCTGTCAATCATTATGCTGTCAATCACTCAGCGAAGCATTGATTTCACATGGAAAGCAAGAGGACAGGGTCGCAATCTTGATGCGCGTGCATATGTTGCATGAGATGCAGAGCGCGAGTCACCCCTTCACGTGTATTCGCGCTTTGGTCTGCCCGCGTCAAGATGCGAAGACTGACAGTGGTGCGTTAAGAGAACACGGACTCTATGGCTGTTTTAACTTTATTTATTGTATTTCCAGCTTACAACAACTCCTCTTCCGACAGTTGTTGTCTGATATGTCGGCTCAATGATCACAATGACATATATGTCTTAATAAAGGAAACGATTTTTGTGAACTGGATAAAAGATCCTGGCGTTTCTCCGAAGTTCAAAGCAGACAAAGGCTCAAATATTATGCGAGTCATCGTTCTCAAACAAGAATGCAATTTAAACGAGTAAGTCAATCGCCCATCGCTCACAGCCCAGCACCTGCACCACTGTATGCGTATCGCGCTGACAAACATACACCTGATTTTACTGCCCTGACGAAATCTAAAAGTATAATTTCTCTTATTAGAAGCTAGCCTTATGTTTGCCAGTTATTAAGATGGCGGTTGTAGTTTAAATAGAGGTCGTGAAATAATTAGCATTGACAAAAAACTGCATAAAACAATGTTATGTTCCATATTATAAACTTTTGGTTATGTGTACTTAAGTGAGTAAATAAGTTAAATTCTCAATGAGTGTGATATGGCTCTTATTTACCCCTTTAAATGTAGAATAAAGCTTACTCGGGTATCTTACAATGCACTTATGTTGTTATGCAGTTTTAAAATTAGGGCTGAACGATAAATCGCATGTGTTTGTCACGTGCATCACGTCAGTAATGCCGGTTCCTTGATTAGTATTAAATCGCCATCAGCTTTTTTCAGATGGAGCAGCTTTAACTGCACAGAGCCGTAGTTCCCTGACAATCGGGGCAATTTCGCATTAATTATCGCGGACGTATCGCCTGCGATATGTGCCAAATTGTCAGGGAACTACGGCTCTGTGCAGTTAATGTCGCGCTATCTGAAAACAGCTGATGGCGATTTAATACTAATCAAGGAACCGGCATTACTGACGTGATGCGCGTGGTATCGCATGCGATTTATCGTGCAGCCCTATTTAAAATACAAAATACGAACATGTCTGGATGTAGATAAAGCCTACTTGGTCATATTACAATGCACAAGTTTTGTTGTATGCAGTTTGAAAATACATGTTTGTAGAAAAAGTATATTGTACAATGCACTGATTTTGTTGTTATGCAGTTTCAAAATACAACATGAGTATGTTTAAATGTATATGTAGTCATCATCACTGATATATCTCTGGCCCTCATGACAAACTAATTGAATAGCCCTGTCGTAGACGCTCAACACACAATCATATTCATAAATAGTAAAGAAATGCAATGATATTAGGCTATCAGTGCTGCTGTCGCTCTTTCCTATCGCTTATTTTAAAAATGAGCTTATGATCAATAAAATGCAGCTTTTATCTGCTGCTTTTGGTGACGTGAACTCTGGCCTACTTTAAAGGTGCAGTGTGTAATTTTTAGAAGGATCTCTTGACAGAAATGCAAAATAATATACAAAACTATATTATCAGGGGTGTATAAACACCTTTCATAATTAACCGTTATGTTTTTATTACTTTAGAATGAGACGTTTTTATCTACATGCAAAATAATATACAAACTATATTATCAGGGGTGTATAAAGACCTTATATAATGAACCGTTATGTTTTCATTACTTTAGAATGAGATGTTTTTATCTACATACACAGAGGGTCCCCTTACATGGAAGTTGCCATTTTGTGCCACCATGTTTCTACAATCTTAAAGGAATAGTCTACTCATTTTCAATATTAAAATATGTTATTACCTTAACTAAGAACTGTTGATACATCCCTCTATCATCTGTGTGCGTGCACGTAAGCGCTGGAGCGTGCTGCGATGCTTCGATAGCATTTAGCTTAGCCCCATTCATTCAATTGTACCACTCAGAGATAAAGTTAGAAGTGACTAAACACATCAACGTTTTTCCTATTTAAGACGAGTAGTTATACGAGCAAGTTTGGTGGTACAAAATAAAACATAGCGCTTTTCTAAGCGGACTTAAAACAGGAACTATATTTTATAGCGTAATAGCACTTTTGGGAGTACTTCGACTCGGCGCAGTAACACCCTCCCTCTCCCATTATGAGAGTGAGAAGGGGGCGGACTTTTCAGGCGAGTCGAAGTACTCCCAAAGGTGCTATTCACAAATCACGTTAATGACCGCACCAGAGCAAGCACACTTTTGCGGTTCCTCCGGAAGTGCATTTTCTAGTTATTATTATTATTCCCGGGTAGATTTTTTGTGTCAGCTCTAGCGACCAGACCGTTTGACGCAGAGACACCGTTCAAACTTTTAAATGTTCGGGCAGTACCGGTGTAAGTTGCTTGAGAGGATGAAGTCACAGATCCATGTCGTTTGGCCGCCATATTGGAGAGAACACAAAACCTTAAAAAAGTTTCACAGGTCACAAATTTTGTCCAAACTTCATGAAATTCCACGTACGCGATCCTTGGACCGAGCCTCACAAAAGTTACTAGAAGGATTTTTGATTTTCGGAAGCGTTTGCGCGTCACAGCCCAAACTAAATGTGCGTCAACGCCGCCAAAACAGGAAGTAGTTCAAATCTCAATATGTCTGTAACATTTATTAACCAAAATTTTTATATGAACTCTTTACTCCAATGTGAAGATGCCCAAGATAAAAAAACATTGCAGTAACATGTCTATACTATGTTATTTTCACTTTAAAATGTCCAATTAAAACCTGTGTAAAAATAAAAATGTCATTAGCCTTTACCAGTAGAGGGCAGCCTTTACGTTCAAACGTGTTTTTTAGACAGAATGTAAAGATAGCGGCAGCCATCTTTAGAAGCTAAGCTAACAGGCTATTGCTCCGTGGAAAAGTTTGAATAACAATGGCGGGATGTAGTTTTAAGGTTAATATGGCAAAATGGAATTTAGAAGAGCTGTTGAGAGAATCGGGTGTTCCTTTAAGAGCCACAATACAGCGAAGGGCTGAGGAAGAGAAAGCAGAGAAGCCCGGAGAAGAGGCGGCAGCCTCAGACTCTGCTGCGAGCCCGTGGAGGACTCAGTAACCTCGGCTGCCACCCAAGCTTCGTATCGTATATGGACAGTTTCCTGGATACATATTTTTAGAATCGTAAACTTCATCTTATTCACTATACAGTATGCGGTTTCGGACGCAAAACTGCAAATGGATTTTATATTCTGAATGCTTGAATCAACGCGAGCTCTCTGGAGAACGTGCATTTTCACATACAGGTAGGAATTATATGATTCAGACATATTTTAATCCCTTTCTTTTATTTCAGTGATATATGGCACGACAAGTTTAATTCCCTTTTTCATCAATGTAATACATTGTAAACGTATTAGTTTCGCTCGCGTGATCGTTTGGCGTCGGCTCTATATGACAGCTGCATGATTTAAATGATTGTGAATTGACGCGAAAAAGTGTCACTTTACCTTAAATCATGCATGTGATGCCAAGTGTATTTAAACAGTCATGACTTTCAGAAATGTATGACACATTTAAAAACACAGCTTTTGCCAGAAGACTGCGTATATGCCATTTACATAATCTTCAGGTAAGAAGATACATTTATCTAAATCGTATGCTTAGCTACTGTTGAACGGGAACACGATTGATTGCATTATGCTGTCAATCACTGAGGGAAATATTTTCTTTTATCATTAATTTCACAGTCTGGGTCGACAGAGGCGCGGGCGCCGCAAAATCTTTATTTTTCAATCACTCCGCAAAGAGACTTAGATAACTCTGCTGATTTTGGACTTACAGATATGATTTATACATCATTTAAAACGTTAAAGTGTCTAGTGTTTTTTCTGTCCACTCCCATTAAAAACAGAATGTTGTGCTTTTCGCAAAATTAAGAAAATAAACATAATGCGCGTTTGTTCTCTCTCTTAGTGACGTCCTTTCAGAAACGCGTCAGAAAAATGAGCTGTAACTTAACGAATTGTTGTCATAGAAACAAAAGATAAATGTCTACATAATGCTTGGAATGTCTGCTTTTAAATGGTGTAAGTGAAATCGAAAACAAATATTGTAATTCGTTGTTAACTGTATTAAAAGAGGGAGATGTACCGTCTCTCATGTTACTGCATTATTTATAAAGAGCCACACCCCGCTCCATTGAAGAGAAGAACAGAGATCATCCATATTCATTAGTCAACGCCACAGTCAATGGAGACTCCGTCTCTGCAGCCATTCAGTGTTGAGTTTTAATCCGAGTGCTGAAAACATCACATCTACTTGTTTACTCGGGTCTGTAACTACAGTTATCTCCAGACGCGAATGTTTTCTCTGTGCTTGCTCATACAGCAAAGGCTCAAATATTATGCGAGTCATCGTTCTCACAAAAGAATGCAATTTAAACGAGTAAGTTAATCGCCCATCGCTCACAGCACAGCACCTGCACCACTGCATGCGTATCGCGCTGACAAACATACACGTGATTTTACTGCCCTGATGAAATCTAAAAGTATAATTTCTCTTATTAGAAGCTAGCCTAATGTTTGCCAGTTATTAAGATGGCGGTTGTAGTTTAAATAAAGGGTTGTGAAATAATAAGCTTTGACAAAAAACTGCATAAAACAATTTTATGTTCCATATTATAAACTTTTGGTTATGTGTACTTAAGTGAGTAGATATGGCTCTTAATTACACCTTTAAATGTAGAATAAAGCTTAATCGGGTATCTTACAATGCACTTATGTTGTTATGCAGTTTTAAAATACAAAATACAAACATGTCTGGATGTAGAAAGCCTACTTGGTCATATTACAATGCACAAGTTTTGTTGTATGCAGTTTGAAAATACATGTTTGTAGAAAAAGTATATTGTACAATGCACTGATTTTGTTGTTATGCAGTTTCAAAATACAACATGAGTATGTTTAAATGTATATGTCGTCATCATCACTGATATATCTCTGGCCCTCATGACAAACTAATTGAATAGCCCTGTCGTAGACGCTCAACACACAATCATATTCATAAATAGTAAAGAAATGAAATGATATTAGGCTATCAGTGCTGCTGTCGCTCTTTCCTATCGCTTATTTTAAAAATGAGCTTATGATCAATAAAATGCAGCTTATATCTGCTGCTTTTTGTGACGTGAACTCTGGCCTACATTAAAGGTGCAGTGTGTAATTTTTAGAAGGATCTCTTGACAGAAATGCAAAATAATATACAAAACTATATTATCAGGGGTGTATAAAGACCTTTCATATGGCTCTTATATGGCCGTTATGTTTTTATTACTTTAGAATGAGATGTTTTTATCTACATACACAGAGGGTCCCCTTACATGGAAGTCGGTATTTTGTGCCACCATGTTTCTACAGTCTTAATGGACAAAATCATGACATGTCCTGTGGTGGCTACCGTAGCTTCTCTATGCATTTCAAAAGTGAGGGGTGAGCTGTGAACTGAGCTTTTGGTTGCAATTTGGAACCTCACCACTAGATGCCACTAAAATTTACACACTGCACCTTTAAGTCTCATGTTTTTAAGATTATCTTAAGTACTAAAGGATTTTTGGTATATTATGTACAAAATTAGTGTGTGAAAATATGGCACTTTAAAGGGATTGTTCACTCAAAAATTAAAATTATTTAAATTACAATTCTAAAAAAAATGTAATAAGAAAACACTGAGGGCTTGACATTAACTTTTTGAGGAACTTGTCCTTCGGACAAGTAAATTTGTGTTTCACTTGTCCATGCACAAAAGTCACTTGTCCGGGTAAAGTTTTATAATATAATGTATTTTTTGTGTTTTGCTAATCAGTGGCAGAGCAAGGGATTTTTCATAGAGGAGTCGGACAACTAATTTTTTCTTACACTTGTCCTACAAAAAATCCACTTGTCCCGGACAAGCGGACAAGCCTTAATGTCGAACCCTGAACATGTGCAGCACAGCCGTTATAGTTGGTTCTAGGCTAGCTAGCTATCCCTGTATTTACATAAAATGGTCTGTGCTAAGCCCCGGATGTCCTTAAATGCTGGAAGCACCCCTGGTTACAAGCCTGTATACATTTCTGTGTGTGTGTGTGTGTGTGTGTGTCAGGAATGCTTTCACGTATTGAAACCAAACTTTGTACATGAACTTGGGACTCCAATGCGAGGATGCACAAGATAAAAAACATTCTAAAATTTTACATTTCACAAATCAAGTTAGTGACCGCACCAGAGCAAGCACACTTTTGCGGTTCCTCCGGAAGTGCATTTTCTAGTTATTATTTTTCCCGGGTAGATTTTTTTGGCCAGCTCTAGCGATTAGACCGTTTGACACAGAGACACCGTTCAAACTTTAAAATGTTCGGGCAGTACCGGTGTAAGTTGCTTGAGAAGATAAGGTCACAGATCGATGTCGTTCTTCCGCCATATTGGATAGAACACAAAACCTTAAAAAAGTTTCACAGGTCACAAATTTTGTCCAAACTTCACGAAAATCCACGTGCACGATCCTTGGACCAAGCCTCACAAAAGTTACTAGAAGGATTTTTGATTTTCGGAAGCGTTTACCCGTCACAGCTCAAACTAAATGTGCGTCGATGCCGCCAAAACAGGAAGTAGTTTATATCTTAGGAACGCTTTCACGTATTGAAACTAAACTTTGTACATGAATTTGGGTCTCAAATGTGAGGATGCACAACATCAAAAGAAAAAAAAAAATTCTAAAATTTTACGCCGCCAAACAGGAAGTAGTTTATATCTCAGGAACGCTTTCATGTATTGAAACCAAACTTTGTACATGAATTTGGGTTTCCAATGTGAGGATGCACAACATGAAAATAACATTTTTTTTCTAAAATTTTACGCCGCCAAACAGGAAGTAGTTTATATCTCAGGAACGCTTTCATGTATTGAAACCAAACTTTGTACATGAATTTGGGTCTCCAATGAGAGGATGCACAACATCAAAAGAACAATTTTTTTTCTAAAATTTTACGCCGCCAAACAGGAAGTAGTTTATATCTCAGGAACGCTTTCATGTATGGAAACCAAACTTTGTACATGAATTTGGGTTTCCAATGTGAGGATGCACAACATGAAAAGAACATTTTTTTTTCTAAAATTTTACGCCGCCAAACAGGAAGTAGTTTATATCTCAGGAACGCTTTCACATATTGAAACCAAACTTTGTACATGAATTTGGGTTTCCAATGTGAGGATGCACAACATTAAAAGAACAACTTTTTTCTAAAATTTTACGCCGCCAAACAGGAAGTAGTTTATATCTCAGGAACGCTTTCACGTATTGAAACCAAACTTTGTGCATGAATTTGGGTCTCCAATGTGAGGATGCACAACATCAAAAGAACATTTTGTTTTCTAAAAATTTTACGCCGCCAAACAGGAAGTAGTTTATATCTCAGGAACGCTTTCATATATTAAAACCAAACTTTGTAAATGAATTTGGGTCTCCAATGTAAGGATGCACAACATCAAAAGAAATTTTTTTTTCTAAAATTTTACGCCGCCAAACAGGAAGTAGTTTATATCTCATGAATGCTTTCAAGTATTGAAACCAAACTTTGTACATTAATTTGGGTCTCCAATGTGAGGATGAACAACATCAAAAGAAAAAACATTTTTTCTAAAATTTTACGCCGCCAAACAGGAAGTAGTTTATATCTCAAGAACGCTTTCACGTATTGAAACCAAACTTCGTACATGAACTTGGGACTCCAATATGAGGATGCACAAACTAAATCTGCGGCACCAGAGCAAGCACACTTTTGCAGTTCCTCCGGAAATGCATTTTCTAGTTTACATATGAAGTTTATATCAGTGCACAAACAGGTGTATTTAAAGACATGTCCTCCGGACGGATTTCAACATCCATGGCTCCTGTCGTCTCATCATCATCATCTTCGTTTCATCTCCTGCTCTTGCATTTGTTGCTGTGTCATCTCTCATATACAAAATAAAAACTCCTGGATGACAAACTGAAAGCTTTACGTTGGCATTTTTTCTGTAAAACGGACACAAAAGAATAAAGCAGCACATGTGATGTTTTGTATAAAGGGTTTGTAAATACACATACAGTATACCAACATATAAAGTTTGCTACATTCATATAAGAGTTAAATTAATCTCCAAAATACCAGAAAGCATGGCTATGATGACTAATATAATAAAACCATGGTTACTTTTTCTAAGGGCTGACTAAAAAATTCAACAGAGATGACAATATAACACAAAAAACACAATAAACACCCATGTAAGACACTTATGCAATCGTTATTTGTATTGTATTTTAAGTGTTTTGTATGCAAACATTATGTAGCATGTTAACTCACCGACTGTAGATACCATCGTAACTCGAGTGATCGCTTAATATATGGATGATGAAATGATGATCCAACACACATCTTTAATTTCTCAGCACTGTTGCACTTTAAACACTTTGTTCTGTGCCCGAAACTTTATAAACTTCTCCCGAACCGGTAGCGGTGTGCGCCGGATCCTTAGCGTGGCGAGTTTGGCGTTGTAACGTGTCTTTGTTTTTTACAAATGCAGATCATTTTCTTCAGTCCGAAGTACAAACATAGCAGGCATCTTCCGTTAAACAGTAAATTACAGGTGATCCCAATTATTTTTTAAATTTTAAATCTGCAGACAGATGGATGCGCATCTTGCCAGAGACTCAGATAAACTCCGCCTTTGACCTTTACCCCTCCCATAGCCCCGAGAAGCCCGCTCTGGCCCAAGGAATTCGGCGGGCCAGAAAAGCCGGGCCTTAAGCCCCAACGAAGCACCAGTGAAGCACGATCATGCCCCGGAAGTGACAATGCAAACGCCACAGGCCTCGGCAGGCACTGGCACGCCCGATTGAAGCCCAAACACGGCTAATGACGTTTGAGCCTGCACGCGGGATACACACGTCCTTATATAAGCGCGGGTCAAGCGTCAAGAGCTCATTAATTTTCTCCTTCTGCAGGAACCTCTCTCTGCTCCGAAGAAGAAGAAGCCTCACCTAGTCCAGGCCTAGCGTCTTCCCCTGCCGTTTTCCGGCTGAGAACCGAAGATAGCAGAATCCAGGTCTAGCATCTTCCCCTGCCGCTTTCCGGCCGAGGACCGAAGATAGCCTTCGCCTGCCGTGGTACGGGCCCTGTGCAGCAGACAAATGCCTGACGAGGTCTCACCTGCGGCCACCCGGTAAGATCGATATTTTTAATATAAAGCTATAAGTAAAAAGCAGGCGCTGTTGTAATAGCGTCCAGCACAGCGGCTCGAGTGAGCCTCTCTGCTATTAATTTCCCCCGAGCGCTTCACCGGTGTGGCACCTCCCACGCCGGGACCACGCTTGTATGCATCGGTTGTCCTATCCATGTTTCGTGCTCCCCCTGGTGTTCCTCTCTCGCCGGGATGAACACGCGGCGAGCCATGAGACTAGATGGATGCATAGACAAGCACACCCGGGCTAACCCCCCCTGTGTTCTGTCACAACGCAACCGTTCATGCTTTACTCTCACAGAGTCCCTCGCTCCTCTCACATTCAGTGGCGAGATCTCTGGCACATTTATATGAATCCCCCGAGTGCATCGGGTGATACCGTTCATACGATGCATGGCTGTTCTATCTGTGTTGCTGCTCCCCTCTGCAGTTCCTCTCGTTGAGATGAACAAGCGGGGGAACCGTAGAACTAAGGTAGATGCATACGACAAGCAAACACGGGCGGGTCTGCCCCGTTTCCTGTCATAGCACAGCCACTCGTGCTCTACGCTCGCGGAGTCCCTCGCTCCTTTCCCCACAGTGGTGAGGTCTCTTAACGGCTTCTTAGAGTTAGCACGCGGTCTTACGGCTCGCTGTCTCTAAATGTAGTGTTCAACGATTACAGAGCTTCATGCCCCTTCCCTTCTGGAGCGACGCGATCTCATTCGTCTGCTCGATAGGGCGGACACACCGCTTTTGGAGCACTAAGAACACTCACTATAAGAGCTTAACCGGCCTGAGTCTGTCTCACTCCGGTAGAGCTCACTATTCGTCTATACAGAGCTTCATGCCCCTCCCCTCCTGGAGTGGCGCGATCTCATTCGTCTGCTCGATAAGGCGGACACGCCTCTATTGGAGCGCTAAAAACACTTATTATAAGAGCTTAACCGGCCTGAGTCTGTCTCACTTCGGGAGAGCTCATTATTCGTCTGCCCAGTCATTTCTCTCTGGTTTAGATGGAATCAGAGGCAGAACGAATTTGTTTATAATATACTGAGGCCCGAATACCTCCCTTTATTCAGTCCCGTCCTATATCAGTGCGCAGAATATTAATACATTCCTATATACCCGTTTTTTCTGCCATTTAATAAACGGCAAAACCACGGGCCTCACCGCAGACTTCCTCTCTGTGATGGGTCCAGTCTGACATTAAACCACTTAGACATACTGCTCTGCTCTGTGAGCCGTTCTGGTCACCGTCACTACTGAGGCTCGTGCACCTGAACAACCGAGCTCTGGTCTTTGCAGCACAGCTGCGTCGACAGAGAACGAACTGTCTGGGAGAAGTCGCGCCTCGGCTGGATTGCCCTGAAATGTTTTCTATGTGTTGTTTATCCAAAAAACATACTGTGTAATACTGTCGGTTATGCGACCTCACTATAGTGGCGAACGGTATTGAATTCCTCTAAGAGCAATTTCCGTGCTTACTATACTGTGTATTGACACCCCACGGCTGTACGGTGTCTCTAACACCTTTCTGCCAAATTCGCTCGCAGCCCACCTCAGTTTCTCCTCTACGATACTGACGGCGCAAACTAGCATGGTCTTACGGCTGTTATTTTCTCATCCTAGAGAGACGGCAGCCTCAGACTTTTTCATGGCTCCAAGCGTTTGAATCGTGCCCTCTCCAGACGGCCACTCAAAGGCTTACAGCCAAGCGGTTTATGACGGTTTAATACTCGGAGATATTAAGGGTAATCTCGTTTAAGACCGGCTCACGTACCCCTCTAACGTGCCCCAGAAAGCTGAATATCGTGGCATTCTGTTCATAAGACCACTTCAGTTTGACTAAGCAAAGGTCCCGCCCCGAGCTGACGGCCGGGAAGCTTATGCTTTAAGTTACACACAGCTGCATGAAGTGCTATCATTACGAATTCGCCAGCATCTGCTGTGGGTTGAACACGCTTTACGACAGCAATCAGCCTTCGGCGCGTGGAACGCCCGTTTGTCTCATATCAATCACCTTGTACTGTACATACGATCCATTAAGGGGATGATTTTAGCACTGCAGCACTCTCGACCGTGTCATTGTCATAATGCGTTCGGGCAAACTACGGTGGTTTCATTATTTACCGAACCAGACTGAGATCTCACCCCTGTACAAGCTGAGGCACCGCACTCTGGAACTGTCCAAGGTCCTGTATGACAGATACGTCTGACGTACATCAGACGATCAGCTGTTCATCTGCGTCACAGATCACTCACTAGCGCACCTGTCAATACAGGTTATTTATGGATCGTTGACGTTATCACCTCCCGTGACAATGATGCTCACTCGTGGTTAGTCTACTCCATGTATGGATTAGCTCCTCGGGCATAGTCTTAGAGGTTTCTCATTTGACATTTGTGACATGGCCGGCTGGTCCCCGCCGTCCACGTTGTCAGTTTAAAGTTTCGACATCCCTGCTTCGCGCACTGAGGTTTGTTGCATTAAAGGTGCGCCTGTTAGCTCACCTGTATGCATGATATGGTTTTTAATTATATGCGTGCACCGTGCGCTTAGAGAAGCTCACATATGCACGCTATAACATTTCGGTATACACTAAAGATGCGCTTGGAAAAGCTCACCTGTATACACGGCTGTGTTATGCTTTGTGACACATACAATGTTGTTCATCTGTGTACATTCACGGTGCGTTGGGTGCCCACTGTTACGTTCATCAATCATATCTGTACACATTCACGGCGCGTTCTGTGCACTGATTTATCTATACGCATTCACGGTGCACTGAAGAGTTCACCCATGTGCGCACAATTTATTATCAGAACACATGACGGCGCGCTCGAGAATCTTGCCGGCCTGTGCATTATAACACTCTGATTCATCTATATGCATTCACAATGTACTCAAGTGTTCACCTGTGCCCGTGCAATTTATAGTAAATACACATTTACGCCGTGCTTGGAAAGCTCCAATCTGTGCACTATAATACTACCTATATGCATCCCGATGCGCTCGAGGGCGCACTTGGGTTCACACTATTGTGGTATCTGTATAATCCCACGCTATGAACCGTTCTGCTGCATATTATAGTCAGATCGGCTGTTCGTGAGCTTCGCAGATCACTCACTACGTATGCCTGTTGCTAACAGTGGTTATTTAGATGAATCGTTGAAGCCATCGCACTGGCTCACGCCCCTCTATGAGCTATGTCCTATATAGAGCCCACTCTGTGCGAGTTTGGCTTCTTCATGGACTTGGTCTACAGGGGTATCTATATTTAATATCTGCTACGCGGCCGGCTGGTCTTTGCCGTCTACGTTTGTCAGATTGTACAGCTTAGACGTCCCTGCTCTACAAGCGCAGGTTCTCTCGGCTCAATCATGCACGCTCATGCGTTTTATGTGTACACCACAGTGCGCTCGGCGAGCTCACCAACAGGACTCTGAATTTACTTATCTCGCACACCCGCGGCGCACTCGGTGATCTCGCTGTATTTTGCTATGTTATGTGCTCCCGGTGCGTTTTAAACCCCACCGTATGCGCGTTAACATTTTATATGGTGCTTATACTTTTGCTTTTAAGCTGTGAATATGCCGGATATAGGGCCACACGCAGTGTCTCTACGGAAAGGCACTTCAGTACGCTGTGTATGCACAGCGTGATGGGATTATGTTCCCCCATAGCGTCAGCAACTGAGGCAATGTGAAGTGAACCGTATTGAAAGGGAACGCTTAGGTTACTCACGTAACCCCGGTTCCCTGAAATAACGGAAACGAGGCATTGCGTCTCTTGCCGTGCTACAAACGCCTACGCAGCGAGTGTTATTCGGCTGCGTGCTTCAGTCGAATAATAATGATCTCTTGACGCTTGACCCGCGCATATATAAGGACGTGTGCATCCCGCGCTCCGGTTCAAACGTCATTGGTCTGTACTTTGTCAGCAACTGACGCAATGCTTCCTTCCCGTTATTTCATGGAACCGGGGTTAAGTGAGTAACCTAAGCGTTTTTTCTCACAAAGTGTTTTTCTTCAGAAGACACTTATTAACCCACTGGGTTATATATCCATTACTTTAATGATGGATGGATATACTTTTGAGCTTTGAAAAACATTGATCCCAGTTAATGCCATTATAAAGTTAAAATATAAATACAATATATACATGTAAAGAACCAGGAAATTATTTAATATAACTCTGATTGTGTTCTGTTGAAAAAGTAATAGATTACTTCTTGGGTGACATGATGGTAAATAATCAGTCAATTTTCATTTTGTTGGGAGGAGTAATCCTTTAACTCATTCGAGTCATCAGACAGTCATCTTGTTGCTTTGACTGAATTCAGTTACAGATCAAAATTAGGGATCGATCGATATGGATTTTTTTTGTGCCGATGCCGATTTTTTTTTTCCCATTAGCCTTAGCCAGAGCCGGATTAACCCAAAGGCAAACTAGGCACGTGCCTAGGGCCCGATTGGCGGGATGGGGCCCAGACAGAGGGGGAATTTTTTTTTTTTTTTTTTACAAATGTCCCATCTACAATTTCGCCGCTGTCGGGCGGGATCCCCTTATCTCCAAAACCATTATTTTTCAGGAAATTAAAAAAACGACGTATTTTTTAAGTTATTAAACATTATTTCAATTAAAGACGAGCTTTATGGCTCGGGAGCAGAGAGATACGAACTTATGCTCTCATTGATAAAATGGTACGGACACAAACGTCGCCGCTGCCAGCAGTGTTCAACAAATACTGCGGTCACATTGAGCCTTAAAGACGATGCTTCAATAGTTAACCAAAGCTGACTGTAGTATACATCTTACTAAACTCAATTTTAAAGGTTTACGATCTTTAAGTGATGCAATACAAAACACGATGAGCGGACTGCTGTCTAATAAGTGGAGATGAATCTGCTCGCAAACTTACCTTCGTGGCTCACGGGCTTTCTTCTGCACAGAAGCATTACAGCTATCAGGTTTTAATAAATGTACTTAAACCTAACTATTTTCACTTGTTAGTGCCTAACAAACAGAAGTATTTTATTAATTAAACAGCCATTTTATCTCCAATAAATAAAACATTTACTTGTGTTTAACATTCACAAAATAATTTAATGGTGTTATGCAAAACATTCAATTTAATTCAAAATTTAATTCAATAAAAACATTGCTGCTTGTGTTTTACATGCACAAAATAATTTAATGGTGGTATCCAAAACATTCAATTTAATTACAGTATTATATTAGATACATTTTAAAACTTCAATGCATGTATGATAAGCCTAGTAATACGTAAATATTTAAAATACATCAATAACTGATATCATAGGTTAACACAGATAAAATCATAGTTAAGTCTTTCTTTATTAAGCCCATTACTGAGTGTATTTGTGTTTGTGAGTTTATGACTGTTGTTGTCTGAGGTGGTGACTCGGATGGGGACGCCAGTCATCAGAATGGTTGATTTTCAAGTTCATAGTTCTAATCTGTACCTGACAGAGTTCTTTTAAGGACACAGACATGGTTGCTGCAAAAAATAAATAAATAAAGGACAAACGATCATTTCCCTACGTTATATAAGGCATGTTTGCGTATAATAACGAGGCAAAAAAAACTACAGTTCCTTGCATAATAATTCATGACTGCAATGGCAGAACTAGCGGGGTCAAGATTTTTTTCTTTAAGCCCCACAAAAATCACGTTAAATACCAAACATGATAACAAAACCAATGGATAGTGGCTAACTAAGTCAAATGCAAGCAATATGTGCTTTAAATTCACTTCACAAACGTGAATAGCGTAAAGAAAAATCTAGCAGCCTCAGAAACGATACATTAGAGTTTAGCACTACCATTACTTCGAGATAAAACTGTTATACATAATATAAAAACTGTTATTATATAATTCATATAACTGAAACATAAATAACCAGTGTTTTGAGGACATTTACCTCAGTGGACGTGTTGCTCGACGAGGATTTCGTTGCGATTCTCAATCTTGAAGAGAAATATGCAGCAAAGCTCTCCCGCGGATTACTGACACCTATTGGTTATTTACTTGTACTACTGCCTTAACAATGACACTCCCAATGGATAAGGTGAGGATAATTTAATAGCATTTAATAGAGCCGTGTAATGACGTATAAATAATAAATTTAGCAAAAAATTGTCTGATAGACTGGTTAATATACAACACATGACTTAATTTGTTATACAAACAACCAATTTGTAAGCAAAGACTAGGCTATGTAAAATGTGAATTCACTTTTATTAGTAACTTTGGTAAGTTTCAGATTTCAATTCATAAATAACCTCGATGGGGGGGGGCCCAAAAAATGCAGCCTGCCTAGTGTAGTCCATTTATTTAATCCGGCGGCTCTGGCCTTAGCCGATGACCCGATACAGGCTGCCGATTTTCTTTAGCCGAAATTTGGAGCCGATAGTGCTTTTGCTCATTCAGTTTACATCATAAAAATTACACAATGATAAAACCAAATGTTACAACTCTTCATTTAAAAAATGAACATTTATTGAACTATATTTAACAAATAGTAAAAACAGGTGAGGTAGAACAAGTAAGAAAATTCAGTGCTGCTGAAAATACTAAGCATATTAAAATAATTACACTATTGCACACAGTAGCAGCAACCAAGCAGCATAACAAGGGGAACACTTTACTTTTTCCTTGAAAGTAACCAACTATTTACAACCTATTTAATGCTTAGGTCTAAGTTTTAGTGCACTTTACTTAATCTCTTGTAGAGCAAATATCTTTCATAAGAAGACAAGGAAAATGTAAACAGCAGTACTGATCAAAAAACAACTTAAAAAAAAAAATTCTGAATAACATGCGCATTGCCCCACTTCTGTACCTCACACACCCTAGGGCCCTATAATAAATGCGAGGGATGCACTGAGAGAGACATGGATGAGAGAGTGCATTAGTGCTGCAACAACGCGTCAACGTCATCGATTACGTCGACTACGAAAATACGTCGACATGCGAAAAATGCGTCGACGCGTCACGCTATTTACATTTATCTCGCGTTGTTACTGACAGAGAAGACGACTGATTCGAGAGTATCATGAAAGGTTAGCAGTGTTTTCCCACACACACTGGTTCTTCTGTAGTAACTCTGTGTAATGCAATTTTTTTTAATTTGCGCCGAAATTGTCTGCGATGTCACGTTTATAAATCACCTCTCGTCGTCATGTGCGCAATACCTTGCTTCTTGATATCAGATGTGCAAACAATATGAAACAGGCAAGGGAAACGCGAAACACTGTGTTTAATTTCAGTTTTGGGAGAACGTCAGTTTCAGAAACAGTTCCTTGCCTCTGAGAAGTAAATTTGACTTTTTTTTAAAAAAGGTTTGTGTCGTGTAATTCAGGAACTGACTTGCCAGCTAGTGACTTGTATATCTGCCTAGAATGCAAGTATGCTTCTTTAAGCGCTTTTATATTTAAAGTAGGGATGCAGTTAATTTTCCCGACCGACAACCGTAGCTTCTAAACCGAACATTTACCGTTAACTTATACGATTTTAATATGTAATTGTCATTGAGTAAAAATACAGTTGACGGTTGTCTGTGAACTAGTAAAAACAAAACATTTAATTTGAACGTGCAAACAGCAGCGACAGATCAACAACAGAACCAGGATTCATACATACATATCAGATATCCACGCAACATTACCTTATTAAAAAGCACGCGATCTGTCCAGAGGATTAATATCCAAAAGGCAGATTGTCTCTGTTTCATCTACCACAGTGGTCATTTCTAAAGCAGGACGCTTTTCTGAAAGTTTTGGTTTTGCGTCGTCTTTCTCCGTTTGTGCAAAAAAGACGTGTATGTTCAGGGTCAGAGGCCATCAGCGAACGTCTGTCCGGATGTGCGAGAGACGGACCGCGTCATCTTGCGCGAACATGCGCGCGTTCAGCTTCCAAACACGCATACAAATGATTTCTAATACAAATGATTACTTTATTAGACCGTCAGGGCAGCAATCATTTGTGTCATTTACAGGACATTCACAAATTAAAGATAGAAAAGTGGCGAAATGTCTGTCGGCTCATGACGACACGCACCATGTATTAACAAATATTTGTTTATTTTAACTGATAATGTAAATCAGTCATAAATTCTTACCTTCAGTTAACGGTTAAACGGTCAATGTGAACATCCCTAATTTAAAGGAACAGTATGTAAAATTGTGACCAAAACTGGTATTGCACTCACAAAACTTGTGGCTAAAACTGTTACTGCAATCCAACAACTAGTGGCCAGTACACAAAATGACAACATAAAAATCAGTTGAGGGCTGCAACTCCACTTTTTAAATAACAATATCCTGGCCATACCACTGTTGTCAGTGATATACGTAAGTATTTGAAATGAAAAAATTTCTTAATGTCTTGTGACATATCAGGGCCATTTTATGATTAATTGATATAAATTTTTTACATACTGTTCCTTTAAAAGAAACCCACAAATTAAAAGGAAATGACCCAATTTATGTGTATATTTACAGCTGGTTTATTCGCACTGGTTTAGTATTACCTGAGGTAATTTCTCCGGACCTTTTTACAGAAGGTAAAAGTCGACGTAATCTACTGACATGGAGCATTCGGACTGGACTAAAATTAGGGATGCACCGATCCGATATTCTGGATCGGTATTGGGGCCGATCCGGCCTTTTTTGCTGGATCGGATATCGGACTAACAGGACCGATCCAACTCCATTACTGCACATTACCCATGGTTGTCACTGACAAGCGATTAAAACGTCAAAGTATTATAAACGCACCATAAACGTTTTTATGCACTATAATCAAAGTCATCTTACACTCAATAGCTTCATGTGAAGGAACAAACTCACATTTAAAGATATTAATGTTCACAGAAACACTGTAACTTACTTGCAAACTGAGTTAATCCACTGATGAGAAGCGGACAGATGAAAACGCGTCATTCAACACACGCACACACACAATAACTGTAACGTTAGGCTTTATTAAAGATCTGATTTTATAAAGTCTCAGTAAGCTGTTGAATGGATGCAATTCAGTATGTGCTGACCACACGATGCATCTAATCTCTTTGTGTTTTAATAGTTATGAACGTAACTTTCCATTGCGGAGCAAGGATTCCCATGTGAGGATGCTTCTATAGGATCAATGCTGCATCCAGGAAGCACAGTATTGCGCACTCAATATGATTTAGGCACATTAATTCTGCACCCGAAATGTGCATAAAAGGTCCAGTTAAGCGCATAATTCCCAAAATAACCATCTTCACACTAAAGCTTTTTTACTGTGACTTTTTGCGCAATTAAGGAAAATATATTTAGCATACTTATTTGATCAAAGGTGCCTATTTTACTTTCTCCTAAACACTGCCATGGTTAATAATTACTAATGTTCTTGTAACTTGTAAATCATTTTAAATTATTGTTTTTTACTTTAAAATTATAATTATAAATAATATAATTATATTATGCTAGATTTATCAGAAAGCACTATACACATTTATATAGTGTGTGTGTCTGTGTGTAATTTAAATTGCTCAAGAAAAATACAGTAGTATCGGATCGGCAGGTATCGGAATCGGCCGATACTCAGAATTCGGGTATCAGAATCGGATCGTAGATGGAAAAAGTGGTATCGGTGTCGTGGAATTTTAGCCGCATCAAATAATCCTCACTAAGAGTGAAAGTCAAGGATCACACAGACACACTGTCGAAAGAATTTTCTTTGTCTGAATTTTATATATTCTGCAGAATAGGCTCTCACTCCCTGGTGCTAGAAGTCTAAACCCAAGAGCCCCGATTACAAGGTTGAACACACATTTATAGTAAGATGCTGAAACACATACAATCCTCCCTTTCTACGTCATCTAGAAGATAACCTTCAGTTTGTCAGTGATTAAGAACATAAACAGTTAAACATCTTGTCATATAGGACAGTACATGCTGGTACATGATGTTTAAGTCATTGGACATTGTACTTGCTGAAAAGACAGAAAGAGCATAATTCTGTACGTTAGCAGCAAAACATGATCTCCATATGAATCACAATTTGTGAGCTTATGATTGTTATTAAAAATGAAAAATAGGATGAAAAATAAAACATAATAATATGAAAATAAAAGCATAATACAAATCTTCCACTACACTCCTCCCTTTTTATGATTTATTCATGGCTTCATGACTCTCATCGTTACATAGGGTTTTTTTTAATTGTAGTGAAGATGTTGAGCACAGTTAGAGTTGGGGTCGTGAGCCCTGGAGCACAGTTAGAGTTGGAGTCGTGAGCCCTTGTTGATTAATTTCCTTTGTAGGTTCGGGTTTGGTAGGACCACACGGTGCAGTTGTGC
Source organism: Misgurnus anguillicaudatus (assembly GCF_027580225.2). Lineage (NCBI taxonomy): Eukaryota > Metazoa > Chordata > Actinopteri > Cypriniformes > Cobitidae > Misgurnus > Misgurnus anguillicaudatus. Next base: position 35,596,131 of record NC_073349.2, on the reverse strand, counting down.
CAAGCTATTATTAAAAATGTTGTGCGCGTGTCCAAACCACCCCTAGAATACTGGAGTCATCCTCCCTTTGGTTCACACCTTGCAGTCCAGGACCAACCCTCCAGCAATGGGCAACGTGCACCCAGGTGGCACGTTCCGCGACCTTCACGGCGGTGTGGGTCGTCAGCAGAACCTGAAATGGCCCCTCCCACCGTCTAGCCTTCCAGGATTTCCTCCTCAGGTTTTTCACCAACACGAAATCTTCTGGTTTGATGTTGTGCAAAGGTCCCTCTGCGGGGTGTGGTAGTGCTGCTTTAACCTGTTTTGAGATATTTTGAAAAATGGAAGACATAGAAATACAATACAGCAACATTTCATTTTCATTTTGAAGGGTATCACCTGTCGCCCTGTGTGGTTCCCACCCCATATGTGGGGGTCTTCCAAAAATTATTTCAAAAGGGGACAATTTTGTTCGGTCTCTGACCCTCATTCTCATGTACATGAGTACCAGTGGTAAGCACTGAACCCAATTCAATTTTGTTTCTTCACACATTTTGCTTAGTTTTGCCTTGGTGGTGCCATTCTCTTTTTCCACTGCACTCCCACTTTGTGGGTGGTAGGCGCAGTGATTGGTCAAATTTATTTGCAAAAATTTACCCACATCTTTCACCACCTGAGCAGTGAAGGGTGCTCCATTATCACTGGAAATTTTTTTTTGGGAATCCCCATCTGGGAATAATGTCTTTCAACAGCATTTTTGTCACCCCAGCACTGTCTGCATGTTTGGTGGGCGTGGCTTCGGTCCACTTCGAAAACATGTCTGTCATCACCAAACAATAATGTTTACCATCTGCTGGTGTCAATTCAATGTAATCCATCATTACATGTGTGAATGGTCCCTCAGGAATGGGATGCCCCACAGGTGCAGTTTTTACCCCTCTTGCAACATTATTACCCAGACATATATGACAGTTTTCACAGTGTCTCTGTGCTACAGGAGAAAAACCCTTTGTGAACCAATTTTGTGCCATGGCTGTCAGCATTCCTCCTTTGGACACGTGGTCTAAACCATGTGTCAACCTGGCAAAATGGGAATAAAAGTGTTTAGGTAAACAAGGTTTTTGATTTGGACCCATCCAAATCCCTTCAGGAGTCTTGGTAGCTCCACACGATTTCCATAGAGCTATTTCTGTTGGGAGAGAAATGTTTGCATGCTTATTAGTGACTCCTGTGCTGTTTCAGCTTCCTTTTCCTGGGAAATCTGTGTAAGAGAAAAATCTACATTAGTAGTCATGTGAAACGCTTGTTTTGCCGCTGCGTCAGCGCGTGCATTGCCTCTGGATATCACGTCCTGTTCCTTGGTGTGCGCTTTGCATATGCACACAGCTATTTGAGAAAGGAGTAAAATTTTCTTTAGGAGAGCAGCTGTCAGTAAAACCAGCAGTCAATGTAAATGGTTATAGATTGATTAGTAGCAAGTTGACAAGCTTGTGTTAGTGCATGCAATTCAGCCACCTTTGCAGATTTGTGAGGTGGTAAGCATCCGGATTTCACTACTTCAAAGTCAGACACAACTGCCCACCCCATCCTATTCATGCCTCTGTCATCTCTGGAAGAGGAACCATCCACAAAATATGTGAGGGTGCATTAAGGTATGGGTGTGTCGGTGAGTCAGGCCTTGGTGTACATACTTCCCGTAGGGCAGACAAACAACAATGTGGTGTACCTTCATTAGGTGTAGGTAACAATGTCGCCGGGTTCAGAACTGTACATCTTTCATCTGTGACATTAGACATTTGTAACAATGCACAGGAATAACGCAGCCACCTTGCTGCAGACAAGTGAGATGTGCGCTGTTCAAGCAGTATATAAGACACAGAATGAGGAAACCAACAGACGCAGCTGTGCGTATCCCACAAACTCACTGCTGGATTGTACAGCTTTTTCCGCAGCTGCCACACTGCCCTGAGACATCCTGGTAGGCCTCTGGCCACCGCATCAAGGTGACCTGAAAAATATGCAACTGGTCACCATGTTCTTGCAACAAAACAGATGTCATACAGCCATTTCTTTCATCCACAGTTTGAATAAAAGGCTTTTTTTGGATATGGCAGCCCCAAAGTGGGTGCCTGCTGTAATGTCTGTTTTAGTTCCACAAATGCCCTTTCAGCCTTCTCTGTCCATTCTACCTTCTCTGATGGTGCTAAAGGTTTCTCATAAATCATGTCATGCAATGGTTCTTGCATCTCAGAATAGTTAGCCATAAAAGTCCTGCAATAAGATGTCTTACAAAAATGACATCACTTGTTTCTTTGTAATGGGTTTTGGTATGTTAGCTATCACCTCTATTCTATTTGGAGAGAGAGACTTATTCATTGATGTAATTTCATGTCCTAGAAAGGTTACTTTCTGGACAGAGCACTGTACCTTCTTGGGGTTGACATTGTGGCCCTCCTCAGCTAGATGAGTGAGCAGCCGTATGGTGTTGTCTGTGCACGATTGCTGAGTCGGTGCCGCCACCAAGAGGTCATCCACGTACTGCAATAAAGCAACATCGTCATCCAACACAAGTGTCTGTAATGAACAATGCAATTCTGGGTTGTAAATCGTGGGGCTCTCGCTATACCCCTCAAATGTAAAAGCAAATCAAAACTGGCTATCAGGATGGACAGGAACACTGAAAAATGCATTCGAAATATCCACTACACTGAAAACCACTGGCTGTCAGCTGGTATCTGTGAGAGAATTGTGTAAGGGTTTGGCACATTAGGTGCCCTTGCTTGTACCGCAGTATTTACTGCTTGCAGATCTTGAACAAACCTCCACTCTGTGGGCTGACCTGCTTCTCTGACCTTTTGTTCAGGAAAAATGGGTGATCTTACAGGTGAGTGTGGGCAGGGAACAATTATCCCTCTTTCCAATAAGGCCTGAAATGGTGGCCTGAAGCGCCTCCCTTTTCAGAGGTTATTTGGGGTTTACATGGTCTGTAATCACTCTTTGGGGTGATAACTACTGATTCACACCCTTTAATCAAACCCACATCATATTTATCTTTAGCCCACAGGTAATCAGGTACTTTGTCAAGAACTTGTTGCTGTAAATCAATACTAGCACACGTCATGTGTGCTTGCAAAATGTTTTGTAAATTTGAATCTGCAGAAACAGCTTTCTGTATAACTCTCTCTCTCTCTCAGCAATGAAAAAAGAAACACAACTTCTGTGTGCTGTTATCTGCTCTGAGAACTGCACGTTATCTGACAACATTTCCCAATCTACAGCCTCACTACAGGCCTTTGCAAATCACCTGCTTTTTCCCATGGCTGACTGTTATTTTTTGCAATGGAAACATGGGGTACCGAATTTTCAACATCAAAAAGTTGTTCTTGCTTTTCTGTCAATTTAACGAGTGCCACACACCATGAGTCATTCCAGCATATATTTGGGTTATAGTCAAACCTTCTGTTTTTACAGCGAACCATTTCTCTTCCCACTCTCTCTCTGTTGTGTCAACAACATGAGCTGTGCAATGCATGTTATCAGCTGGAATGACCTCGCTGGCTTGTGGCAATCTTATCTTCCCTTCAGCATGCAACTCTTCACTCTGAAAGGCCCATTCATACACATATAACAGAGACACACACATAGACGACATTCTGGGATCCCAACAAGAAATATTCAGGCCTTGGTTGTTACATAAGATGCTAGCATTCATTTTACACATCAAATCCCTCCCCATGAGGTTTACCGGACACGCATCAGATAAAAGGAACATATGCATAAACTCATTACCGTCATGCATACAACAGAGTGGAGCAGTAAATTCTTCCCTCACTATATGCCCCGTAGCACTCATAGATGAGTTAAACTGCCCACTCAAGGTGACAAATGGGAATTCATCTTTGCGTATGACAGAGTTAGTTGCACCAGAGTCTACCATAAACAACAATGCCTGTCCCTCAACCATTATTTCTTAGAGAGGAAATTTAGAGTATGCCTCTCGATCAACATCAAGCAAAGCAAGTTCTTCATTGCATAGAGCATTCCTTTCCCTATCACACACATCAGAAAAAACAGAATTAGCAAGCAGATAATATGGCATTCGAACCGCAGAAAAAACAAGATTGGACTTACCCCCTTCCGTCTGATTCTCTCTTTCCCCCTCCTGGCTTCAGTCCCCTTTTTCTTTACACCCCGCAAAGGTTCCCGCGCCGTTTGGGATTCCGGTGTCTCTTGACATTTCAGGAATTGGAAACATTGGTTTTTCAAGTGTCCGCAATACCAGCAAACTTTTTCTTTCTTATTTTCCCGCCGCTGCTTTGCTCTCCTCTTCTCTCGTTCTTTCTGCTGCCAGTTCTCCTGGAAACATTGTCCTTGTGAAGGGAAACTGTGCTGATTACGCCGTTGCTGGCCCCATTCGCCTATCTTTACAAAAGCTGAAGATAGTTGTTGATAGGGCTGCACGATAATGAGAAAATATGCGATATGCGATAGTTCTGTTGGTGGGTGCGATGGCGATATGCCTTGCGATATGTCTTACTTAGAGAAATTATTTTTTTATTTGCTTTTATATTAGCTTTTAGATATGCAATGAAATAAAGAGGTAATGCATATTCTTAAGATGTAATTAAACTATGCTATACATGTGACAAAAAACTAGTAATGTGTGACCATAACGCAGTACTTTGATTTATTGAATATTTGAAGAGTTTGGTTCCAAAACGAGATAAACGCCATTTTTGAAAAAAATGAGTTACTGCCAAAATCAGTATTATATCAGGTCAGTAGTTAAAAGTAATTTCTTAATTTTACGCAAAATCCAATATCCGCCGTGTTATTCTGTCATCTTTTCTCCCTTTTTTCCCAAAATGCGATAAACGCCACTCCTCCTTTTTTACAGAACGCAATAAATCCCACAGCGCACCATTCACGCAATGTAAACAAACATGTTCGTAACAGCTGGCGGAGTACATGGAGTCCTAGTTTTCCTCATCTACTTTGTACTTTGTGATCAACAAACAAAACAAAATAATACTTTAATTGCATTGATATAAACCTGTGATGGTTTTCTGTGACGGGAAAGAAACGTAAGCCAACATCTAATAATTTCCCTGAGAGGCACTCGGGAGACGGGTGCTTGTTCTCCCGACAGCATCAAGCTTCTCATGCTAACACATTGACCCCAGAGGATCTTATGTAAAACTTTCCATAATTTTACTCAAAGTCAACGAAAATCGAGCAGGACCAGAAACATTTTACAGCTGATCGCTGTGAAAGACGTTAAGCGAAGACGTCAAGTAACCGCAATGACAGGGTTCTTAATATGACAAAGTAAGTGTTTTGATTAATAACATTAATGTTTATATTTTTAATTAGTGTGTACAACTAGTCAACTAAATGAATATAACATGGCAAAGATGAATGCACATTTATATAGGCTACTTGTCATGGATTTATTGCATTTTGTGGAAAAAATAATCCGTTTTTATAATAAATCTTTGAAAATCAACTTATGGATTTGAATTTTTTATGTTTTTATAACCTAAAGATGCTGTGTGAAAGTTTGTAACAGAAAATAGTTGTTTTCATCTTGTCACTTTTTTGGTATAGAAAACACGTTTTTACCAAAATTTGTCAAAATGGATTTATTGCGTTTTGGAACCAAACTCTTCATTTATATTAATTTCATAAATCCAACCACTCCAAACTCTCTTTCCTTTCTCTTTGACATGAACAAAGCTGAATGAACTTGTGAATATGACCCCCTTTAAAGGGATTTATTAACATTGTGAGAGGTGTAGAAAGACTAACTTTATACAATAAAATGTATAGTATATTAATGATAGACAATGCAGGCCTATGGATTATAAAGTTGATAGGTTTGTGTAGAAGCAGTAAAAGTGCCTCTCTTTCTATTCCTCTGTTGCAGATTAAAAGAGCTTAATCCGTCATTATTTTAGATTCAAAAGTATACTCTATGTAAAGTATGTAGATTCAGCATGACGTGATGTTTGACAGTTTGAGCTGCTCATTCAGTACAATGGGCTTAACATTGGTTATTTGCTACCATCTTTGTAGCAAACATTTTAGATATAAAAAGACGGTTCATTGATAATAATACTATAAACATGGGAGAAAGAAAGTGCACCGCGTGGCCGTCACTTAAACAAGAGTAAGTTTTCATCGCCATAGAAACCGGAGGCACGCTTGAGACTGCACATGCGCTATAGTGCGTTAGGGCTGACGCTTCATGGCCGTCTCTGATCGACTTGGGTTTAAACAGACCCGGTACCGTCCTGAAGTAATTAAAATGGGACCGAGTCGGACCCGACTGACCTTTCAAAATATAAACTCGTGTCCTTCCGTGAAGACCTCTAATGGATACAACTATGATCAAGTTCAGGAACATGGAAGGATACAATGTGACACTGAGCTTTGCGTCGCACCTAATTCATTGAGAAACAGAAAGCACGCGAACGCACAGCAAACTCATCAGAAAAGACACGGCGTGCTCGCACGCATAATGTCATTATTACGGACAAAAAAAGACAAAATTTGATGCTAAATATACGTGGGCAGTTGTTAATATACTTGAGAGAGCCGTTCAAGTAAAGTAAGTTTGTGGGAACCACCTTCTGATCGGTGTAATTTGGACAATGCAACACACAAATGATAGACACGTAAAATAACTGCAAGTTATCGCAGCTCCCTGCGATATGCATATCGCTTACACAGTTATCGCGATGGCGATACATTTTCGATATATCGTGCAGCCCTAGTTGTTGATCGGCCTTTCTCTGCTTCTTTCGTTTTTCTTCGTCATGCAGGCATTCAGCATGTAGAAAATGTGTAATGACCTCACTCAGCTTTCCTGATTCCCATCCGATGCAGGTTTGCTTTACCTTCATTGGAATTTCAGGTTGAAGTCCCCGAGGAACATTTGCTTTAGGTAGGATTCCCAGGATGTTACCTCTCCTGTGTTGATGTTTTTTATATGAACTTCCTCCTCTTCCCCTTCCAAAGTGTTGTCGAGGAGGATTGGTGAGTTAGCTCAGGTGGTAGTTCTTGTGCTGGCGGGGGTGCAGTTTGTATTCTTGGTAATGCTTCTTGTACAGGTGGTTGTGGGAGTCTTCTTGGAGGGGGTTGGAGATCATCGTCTAGAAGAGGTACCTTTGTATAAGAGAAATCTACCCCAGGTGGGGTACGTGCAGGTGCATATTGAGGAGGAAAAAACAGAAAGTTAGGTAATGTAATGAATCTGATGTAGGAAAACATTTGCTTAATGTTTAGCTCTGACTTAGTCTGAGTCAGTTTGTCCTTGGTCTTTATCTTACTCTGTGCTCTCATTTCTCTGCCATCCGCAATGATTTTTTCCCTTAATAAAGTGAGTGCTTTTACACTCAGTGTTCCTTTTAGGTAGCCTGGGTGCCAGCCGATCTTAGCCCCGCCCACCACGATTTGAAATACGGGGAAGATCGGTCTGGGGATTCACCGTTGAGGAGCTACTATGAGAATATCAAAACAGGCCGATGAATCAAATTGTGAGGGCGGGCTTTATACGATGATTGACAGATAAACAACAGTAACGTAATGAACCACGTCACCAAAGAGCGCGTGTGTTGAATGGCTGCCGCTGTAGAGTTCAGATGTGTGGATTCTGACATTGAGTCTGTTCTAAAAGATATCGACAGAGCATTGATTTTAAAAGAGGAACAGAGAAACGCGAGCAGGGCATTTGTTGATGTTTTTGCCGTCCTTATGGGATTCGGCAAAGGTTGGACGCAACTGAAATGGGCAACCTTATCATGGCGAGGCAACTCTGCGTGCACGACGAGATGGATATAATTAGCGGTCGTTGCCAGCTTCTTTTCGGAAGCCCGGAATCGTGGTTGTCTAATAAGTGGAGGGACATGCTAGGCTCCAATATTTTCAAGCCAACGTAGGGTATCGTCGTGGATGAAGTTCACCTAACATACAAATGGTAAGAGATAGTCATACTCTATGACTTAGTAAATACTTCATGTTGTGATATAAACGAAATGTTGTAAACATAGTAGGTGTTGATGTACATTCGCTAACTCAGACTTAGTATAATCACAATGTTAGTGTCGTAGCGAAATAACTAGCAGTTCGGTCAGGCTGCAAAGACGTAATTTCAACATACACTCCGTTGCTCTGATTGGTCGTAGGTCTATCCAATTGAGTGCAGAGGCATTTTTCGGTTGAGACACGCCTCATAATTATAGCTCAATGGAGAGGTATCAGACTCAAATTCTGACTAGAATTGAGTATGACAACGTCAGGCTACCTTTTAGGAGGAAAATCATACCTTTTCTCCCAGATTTTTACACTTTCCATCGCCCCCGTGCCCTTTGATTTGATCACTCGAGTATACACACCATTTTCCAGATCCATTGACTTTCACTCTCTTTCGAATTACCCTGACCCATGGTCACGAACGAAAAACGCTTACCATATTATCTATTCAGATGCCACCACAACGGTTCTTTCCAGGATTCCGTCAGCTTTGACTCCAGAAATGGTTGAGACTCTCCCTTCCCTTAGGCCTGGGGTACGGAGCCCGAGACCTCTTGTCTCAGGGGTGATCAGTCGGTCTCTCCCAAACCTTCTGGAGTCCCCAGCTTTGGAATCCGTATCCTCGTTGCCATTATTGTCGTGGAATTTTAGCCGCATCAAATAATCCTCACGAAGAGTGAAAGTCAAGGATCACACAGACACACTGTCAACAGAATTTTATTTGTCTGAATTTTATATATTCTGCAGAATAAGCTCTCACTCCCTGTTGCTAGAACTAGAAGTCTAAACCCAATAGCCCCGATTACAAGGTTGAACACACATTTATAGTAAGATGCTGAAACACGTACAATCATCCGTTTCTACGTCATCTAGAAGATAACCTTCAGTTTGTCAGTGATTAAGAACATAAACAGTTAAACATCTTGTCATATAGGACAGTACATGCTGGTACATGATGTTTAAGTCCTTGGACATTGTACTTGCTGAAAAGACAGAAAGAGCATATTTCTGTACGTTAGCAGAAAAACATGATCTCCATATGAATCACAATTTGTGAGCTTATGATTGTTATTAAAAAATGAAAAAGGATGAAAAATAAAGCATAATAAAAATCTTCCACTACATCGGTGCATCCCTAACTAAAATCACTGAGAAGCTCTGATAAAACTTGCTTTACCCCACCTCCCTATGTAAAACTAATCCCGTCCGAATAGTACTTTAGTAGTTAAAGTAACAGCTGGTTGGATTAAACACAAGGTTATTGGGTCATGTTTAGTCACTATTTTAATAGTCTTTATGTCTGACAACAGAACAGATAATATGTGAAAATAGCATTCAGTTGTGTTAAAATACAATAAAAGAAACAATGACTGTCAGATCAGACAGAGAGTAGAAAAACAGATTATCCAACAGAATAAATAGCTAATCAAAAAAATAACATTATATTAATAATAAAAAATTATCGTTAGAGTAGTCGACTAATCGGAAAAATAATCGCTAGATAAGTCGACAGAAAAAATAGTCGTTAGTTGCAGCTCTAGAGTGCATCTATCTTTGCGCTCCCAGTGAACGGAAATGTTGACAAAACTTACAAAATAAGTTCTCCGGTCACATAAAAGTCATGTGGGAACTGCTCGGAACTAAGTGCTTAGCGTCGAATTTCTTAATTTTTTTGCTGACGAAAATTCCGCTGAATAAAACTCCTACAAATACCACGGAATCACAGAACAACGTCAGCATTTTTTAATACAATGACCAGTGTTCGTAACAGCTGCCGTATGCATACGGTTAGCCTAAACGCTATTTGAAGCTCCCTAAATACAATGGCAAGCAGTTTTATAGGCATTCGCGTTTTCCATTTGGACCACCAAACTTTCTTAGCTATGGATGCACGCACATATTGAGCAACGTGTTTACACTTTCAAAGTATATGGCAATATTTCAGTCAAACAGCCAGGGACAGACTGGGGCTAAAAAACAGCCCTGGACTTTCTCCCAAATAGGCCCACTATCTGGCCATTGGCCCCTAGCCGTGCGCAACAGAAGAATGTCCTGATACTATGCCACAATACTGTCAGACTATCAGGCAAGGTTATTTCATATTTTGTCAATCTCATATTACACTTTGATGTATAATAAGGCTGTGAAATAATGAAAATGGCTAGGCCCTATTAATTTTGTCTGTAAAGCTTTCACAAACAACCACCAGGTCTTTGCCAATTCCACAATAAACACAAATATGAAAGACAAGGAAAAATGCACTCTGATGGAAGACAGACAGAAAGTGCAAGCTAGAATTTTTTGGTTAAACTAATATTTGGTCAATTATTTAGCCCACTTTCTTGTATATTAACAGTTTAGAGTGGTAGCAATGCATGCCTGATATTTTCCCGTTTAATTCAATATCTTAGTCTCCATTCTAGCAGAAAATGTGTGCTCATATCCTCTCATATACAATAAAGTCAATGAAAGAAATGAAAACCAATGCAATACGATGAATGTCCACCCACAGACTGTTTTTACAGTGTTTCCCCTAGGTTTACAGCTTGGGGGGTGGGGGTTGGTCGGGTGTATACATAAATATATTGCTCATTCATTGTTTGTCAATGGTAGTTAATACATTTATATGATAAACAAATTTTAAATGATGCATGTGTTGGAAAGAAGTTCCGTTCTGTTTCTTAATTATCTGTTCTTTTGTCAGACATAAACGAGTAGACTATAAAGTAGTGAGTAAACTTGACCCAGTAACACCTTGGGCCCTATTTTAACGATCTGAAACAAATAAGTCTTGCGCTAGGCGCAAATCAATAAGGGGTTGGTCTGAAGTAGGTTCATTATTCATAGGTGTGGTTTGGGCGTAACGTCAAATAAACCAATAAGAAGGCTATCCAACATTCCCTTTAAACGCAAGGGCGCAAGTTCCATGTCGGGTTGCTATTATTATGACGGATTTACCAGGCGCACGTCAGGAGTGGTTCACAGCCGAGGAGACCCACGTTCTTGTAAGAGCAGTCAAAGACAGAGAAGTTGTTTTGTATGGGGATGGGAGAAACCCGCCCAAATCAGCGTCGGTTAAACAGGCGTGAGAAAAAATAGCCGCAATTGTCTCATCAGCTGGCATTCTAGGCCGTTGCGCCGCACGCGCTACAATGATGTCAGGAGACGGGGGAATCCCAAGCTTACCAGCATAAATCGGGCACGCCGTGTAATGGGAGGTGTATCTGCCTCTACACAGGACCTGATGCCAGCAGAGGACATCGCTGCGTCCACCCTCACCACTGAAAGCCAAGAAACGCAAGCAAGGTCCAACCCCAAAGTACACTTACAAATCAACTTCACATACATTAAGGTTTCTTATGAAAACATTTTAATTATTATTTACATAAAATAAACGTAGTACAGCCACACAACAAACTTATGAAAATATTTTAATCGTTATTTGCATGATAATTTTTTAACGCAGCCACACAAAAAATAAAAACTATCACCACAATGCTACAATGATTTCCCTTATCTCATGTGTTAATATTTTTTATTGTAACAATTTATGATTTGCAAAAATAACTGTTGCATCTGTGTAGATTAGATAATCAAATTGTGTGCGCGTTGTGCACGCTATACATTATGGTCAAGCATGCGCCCTTGAAATAACATAATGAACCACGCGCAACGCGCCACTGACTTTAAGACTAGTTTTTTTTGGTCAGTGGCGCAATTGTTTTTTGAAACGGCAAAATAGCATCAGGGATGGTTTGCGCCGGAACACGCCTCCTTTTTTGCGCTGAACCGCCCAGGGAGCGCAAGTTCATTCCCTAGTTTGCCGACATGCGTCTGTGGAGGGAGCTGTGCGCCGGTGTAAAATATGAATGATACATGCGTCACTGACAAAGTCAATTGCGCTGGGTGCAAGATTGTGTTTAATCCAACCAGCTATTCCTTTAACTCTGCTGAAATCCTGATATATAGACTCGATTTATAATTGTCTGACAAAATCATACATTTACATTAGGGCTGTCAATCTTCCTCTATTATCCCATTCGAATTTCATTCATTATTTTTTTAAATATTTGATTTATAATCGATTATTTAATGCTCAAATTTGACATATTAATATTTACTATACCCATCTACACACGTTGTAAAAACGGGCTTATTTATTGCCAATGCCACTATGAGCTCGTATAGTTGACTTTTTTTAAATTATGTCCACTAGAAGACATTGCAGTATTACTAATAAACATGTAATTATTTAATAACAGGTGATATCTTTTCTTGCTAATTAATGACTAAGCTTAGACATAAAATTAACACAGTTGTCAACTTTAATGAAAAATTTCATTATCAACGCAGTTCTCTTTGTTCACGTATGAGGGCTGCGTAGATCGCATCATTAGTTATGCAATACTTACACACAGCACACACATCCCCTGGCCTCCAATTTCACTATTCTTTTTTCATTTAAACACACCTTAAAGGAAGTGTGATCTTGAACAAGTATTTTGTCACTGGTCGAAAAGACAAACTTATCCAAACAAATTAGCATTAAAGACATTCCCAAAACGGTCGTCCCGACTGAGAGCGGTTTTCTCCTGACACTGTCCTCTTCACCTTGGCTGCTCCGTTCTCGTCTTCCTCATAACCTTCCTCCGCAATCGCTATCAGCTCCGCTTTCTCTTTCTCACGTACCTCCTGCTGCTGGTCTTGTTTCAAATGAATTAGCCGATGGAAATGCGGGTCGAGGTAGCTAGCGGTATTTAACAGCATAAATGCGTTAGATAGTGAACACATAAAAAATATTTTTAAATCCATTCGAATAGTAGTTTTAACATTCGATTAGTATTATTTTTTTAAATATTTGAATTATATTATGATTACTGAAATTTGTTTCAACAGCCCTAATTTACATTGAAGCCTTACTGCTGTTGCTTTTCTCATCATGTCTTGTTTGTTATGAGCTTTTTTATTTCAAATGTGAGTTTTATTGCATGTCGCGTACAGGGCTTGACAATAACTTTTTTGCTCACCAGCCAAAGGGGCTAGTTGTTTTTCCAAAGCTAGCCACTCAGCATTTTCACTGGCCACAATTTTGTTGCTGGTAAAATAAATTTTATATGATTAAACTTGACTTTGGCATCCTAAAATGACTTAAATTTGAGTAAGGCGAGTAATTGTACTCGATTTAGCTAGATTAGATGCAGATTGACTTTCAAATGCAGACTGACCACTAGAGGTCAACCGATATGCTTTTTCTCTGGCCGATGCCGATTTTTAGAAATCAGGGCAGCCGATGGCCGATATGTTTGGCCGATTTTCTATATGTACATAATAATCAAAATGTTCTCATCATTAGCAGATATTTTAAATGTAAAAATGTCACTATTTAAGTCAAAGTATTTAAAAAAATATGACAGTTTTTTCTGAAGAGTTTTACAACCTCCTCTGCACCATGCATTTATCAGACACAGATATTACCTTACACAGTGTCATCATCTTTGATCAGTTTTTTACCATGGCTTTTTTATGCTTTGTAGGATAAAATCCTTATTTGGTAGACCTGATAAAATATTTATTCATCATAAAGTTAACATTGTAAATGTCTGTTTTTTAGTTGAGACTGTTATTTAGGGCAAATCTTTCTAAACACATTTACATTCTCATTTCTGAGGCGCTATAAGTGACTGATTGTGCTGACAGTGACGTCTTGTGAGTTTAGTGTTGGGACAGATCTTTTGTTTCAACCGTTCATTCAAACGAATCCGTTCAAAGAAGTCAGTTCGCAAATCGGATGCGCTGTGTTGTTATCCAGGCTGAGCAGCGCAAAACTGTAAACAAAGTGTTACTGTAACGACACGAAAAATATTTCCTCGGTGGATATGATTTGATCTTCCGACCTTTCGTCATCGAGTCAGTTTTGTTTTGAGTAATAAAAGCAGGGAGACAGAAAGCGTGCGCGCGCGGCTCTTCTCTCTCTGTCACGCAAACAAAACTCATCATCACTCATTAATCACATGAAATGAGCCTAATCTTTGCACAGACAGTGCACCGCGAGACATAAGCCCGTCGTGCTGTTGTACTGGCTGCTTAATTCGCGCAATCCCGCCATCATTTAGTAAAGCTGTTTGTGAACAAGGCATGGCTGTACACACACGAGACGGGAGCAATCTGCTTGCAGCAAGAGGCAGCGTCACGAGTTCTACAACAGCGCTTAGGTGCCCGCAGATGCGCCTGCCTATTAATCGGCCTAATTTTGCAGCAAAATCGGCCAAAGCCGATCTTTTAAAATATGCCAAAAATCGGCCAATTAATCGGCCGGCCGATAAATCGGTCGACCTCTACTGACCACCCAAGTTAAGACTACATTATTTAGCTGTTAATATTAGTATAGATTATATCATATATTTAGGTGCATAAAAACATGCTAGAAAGGCATAAATAGATTAACTTGAAATTAATATATTAACAGTGGAGCACGGTGTAGAAGATAACTAAAAATTAAACTAAAAAGACTAAAAAGATAAACAAAAAAACCCTAGACAAACTTTAAATATTTATTAACAACAGCTTGGTCATGGTTTCTGTTAAAAGTTATTTAAGACTTTAAATGGCAAATGTCGAGAGGGCATTATTTTTGCACAAAGTAGCCTACATTAAAATGATGCGCGAACCTCTCCTCTTGTGGGTTTCCTTTGATTTCGGACAAAACTGGGACGTGTGCATTCAGGTATGCGCTGAATTTCTCTCCACTCTAGCCCAGAGAGTGTGCATGCACTTTAGATCTCTTCAGTCACTTCCATGCAATTGTTTTATCTTTCCCAAAGTGTGCATGTATGCGCTCAGACTGCGTCCCGTGCATTCGCAAATCCATCAGCTTTTTAGCTCTCTCCGGTTAAAAGTTGGCGCTTGGTCCGCAACGCGAGCCTCCGCTGCATCGCGCGCGTGTCTCAATACGTTGCGCTGGGTGCAGAGATAATTAAAACTAATGCTAAACTTTCATCTTCTCTGTCAGTAACATCCGTGACTGTTGATGTTTATGCAAAAAAAAAAAACCTATATGGAGGAACGGACTTTGAAAACACCGTCACCTTCTCAGTTATGAGGCGTGCGCTGCACGCAACATGACAGAGCGCAAGTGCAGTGAATAAAGCCGAACAGTAAAATATAAATGTGCGCACTCAATTGGATCATTTTAAACGCGCAAACACAGACAAAAAAGACATGCCATCGTAGAAATAAGATAAATAACATATTACTTGAGGGCTATTTAGTTTGTTTCATAAAATAACATTGTTATCTGGCGCTATAAAGAAAATCAAATCAAATTTACTTGACCTTCAAGGGGGGCGGGTCGAGCCGTTAGGAGGGTGGGGCGCCCCCCTTATATAATGGTAGGGGAAAAACTGGGGTTGGATACATTTTTTTTGCTTTGGTGTGTGATTTTGGTTAGATGACAGTTGTAGGTTACAGTTTGACAAAGGCACAATGTTTTGTTTTATTGCGACTATATACAAATATAAGCAAACATTTTGCAGTTGGAATGATGTCCCATATGAACAAAATGACGGAGAATGTATTGTTTTTACGTTTCCACTGTTCAATCCCGCCCGCGCCTCTCTCACACGCACGCACGCACACACACACACACTCACACAAACGTCTCTCTCTAACAGTAGCTGCGCATTACATTAATTTTCACGTGAATTTTATTTGTTATTATATTGTGTATTTTATATTATAATGTCACTTGTCCTGCTACTACTGGCACTTACAGGTGCTGATGTGAAGTTAACTCTGTCTGTCCCTCATCATGACCAGGCTGTGGATGCTCAGGCTCGCGAATTCAGGCTTGCAAATTCCGGAAATCCGCGGACCAATCACGGCTTGTAGGCCGACTCCTCTTCTTCTACTTTTTTTTACACGTAGCAGCATATAAGTGATCGTATTAGTGCCCTTGCTGTTGGCTGTTCATATTGCGTTATTAGATTTTTTTTGCGACGGCCCTCAGTTGAACGGCCGTTCTGGACTTTTCCAGAACGCACAGATTGCCAATCCGTCCCAGCAGGTTTGTGGGTGGAGGGGCAATGCACGGGCTGCAGGCAGTCTCAAGCAACACAGAGCTGCCTGTGGACGCCTGTCTGTAAATAATGCCGGGGGAAAAACTGCGTATACACCTAAAACCTGCTAAAATCGGCCCGATGTATCGACCGGCCGATATATCGGTCGATCACTAATCAAAATCCCTGGTGGTAAATCAACACTGCTCAGTCATATTTATTTGAGTACACTGATGATACTGAAGGTGTGTTTAACATTAGTGCTGCACAATGAATCGCATCGCAATCGCGATGTCAGCCTGTGTGATTATATGACAGCAAAATGTTGCAATTATATTAAATAAATAAATGTGTGGACTTGTTAACACAAACTTTTTGATAACCGTTTGATGATTTTCCTTGCTGTTTAAAAAAAGAAAGAAAAACAAACAAAAAAGGCGGTGCACGTGTGGCATGCATGTGTGTGGTGTGCGTCGTCACTTGTGTGTGCGCAGCGCGGAAATACCAGAGTGAAGATGGCTGCAGAGGAGATTGACAGTGATCTGGTAGCTACAATAAAATACTACGTCTGTTGTATGGTGGTATTTTGGGTTTAGGATTACTGACACTGAGCAGAGAGAGGTATTGTGCAAGATTTGCAAAATTAAAGTTGCTACATCACGTGGCAATTTCACGTGGAAAACATTTCTAGTTTTACAAATACACATTTTAGCATTATCACTAAACTGTGTGTGCATTTTCCTTTAAAACCCATCAAGTTGACTCATGATACCATCTATTATAACCGCAACCCACATCGCAATATTAGCATCAATAACCGCAATGGGGAAAATATCCCAAACCGTGCAGCCCTATTTAACATTAATAAAATAATGAAGTAACGAATAAAGTGATAATTGAACACTAAAGATGATGTTTGCTGTTAACAAGCAGAAAGGTAAAAGGTAAAGGTAACAGAAAGGTAAACAGAAAGACGTTAAAGCAACAAGATGACTTGTTCAGACAATTACTTAACAGTGCATTTTCTCCTTTATGTTAGACAAAGCACACCATGTGAATTTCATTTAATACATTTTGGAACAAATCTGAGTCCACTTATCATTTCTACTTACAAACTAACATTTCTTTTCTGGTCCGTTTGCAGTGTGTGGGCGAGATCTGGACTGAGAACTAAGACGTATACTAAGACAGAACGAAGTGTTGTGGCCCACAGGTGAGACAAACTTTGCAACTTGGTATCTGTTAGACACGATACATTGAAGAAAGGCCCATTCATAATATAATTAAACTTTGTCCAGGATCATTTGATTTTTGGTTCATTTACGTACACTGCCAATGATTTTTCGGAATCTGTTTATGCCGTAAAGACACATGGGGCCCTATCTTGCACCCAGCACAATTGACTTTGTCAGTGATGCATGTATCATTCGTATTTTGCACCGGCGCACAGCGGGTTTTTCCCTCCACAGACGCACGTCGGCAAACTAGGGAATGAACTTGCGCTCCATGGGCGGTTCAGCGCAAAAAAGGAGGCGTGTTCCGGCACAAAACATCCCTGATGCTATTTTGCAGTTTCAAAAAACAATTGCGCCACTGAACAAAAATAACTAGTCTAAAGTCAGTGGCGCGTTGTGCGTGGTTCATTATTCTATTTTAAGGGCGCATGCTTGACCATAAGCGTGCACAACGCGCACACACTTTGCTTATCTAATCTACACAGATGCAACAATTATTTTTGCAAATCATAAATTGTTACAATAAAAAATAGTAACACATGAGATAAGGGAAATCATAGTGGTGAGCATTGTGGTGATAGTTTTTATTTATTGTGTGGCTGCTTTAAAAAATTCTCATGCAAAATAGCGATTAAAATATTTTCATAAGTTTGTTGTGTGGCTGTATTACGTTTATTTTATGTAAATAATAATTAAAATGTTTTCATAAGAAACCTTAACTCTTTCCCCGCCATTGAGGAGATATCTCGTCAATCAAGAGAAAACGCTTCCCCGCCAATGGCGAGTATTTCCGTCTTTCCGCAATACCGCTATTATCCACTAGGGTGCGCCCTTCCGCAACTTTTTAAACTCGGAAGTATTGCCCTAAGGCAAGCTGCTGCATGTCCGTGTCTGTTTTAAAGATCGCTCTGAATGGGATCTCTATGAAAAGTCAGTCACAAAAATTGAATTATTTCTGCTTTTTGCTCAAAATGTGGTGTTTTTGCAGAAACCTACCCATATTCAAAAGCTGATTACAAAAGAACTACTCAAGGTAGGATGAAACGTTTTTTTTTTTTTTTTTGAAAGCAGAGGGTCTGTTCTTTCATTTGTTGTATTGTATGTTTATATATTTAATGAAGAACATTTTCTGGAAGGCATTAAACTTTTGTGAAAATCATGAAAAACGCTGGCGCTGGCTATCAACTTTTTAAAAAAATGCTGGCGGTGAAAGAGTTAATGTATATGAACTTGATTAGTAAGTGTACTTTGGGGTTGGACCTTGCTTGCGTTTCTTGGGTCCGATTTCAAAGCTCTCAGTGTTTTATACTTTGTGAATATCAGAAGATACACAGTCATTTGCAAAGCCACATACTTCGCACGGTTCGTTATGAAGGGGGTCTTCACTGCGCGTTCTATTCAGATAGAGAGTTTGATGGTTTCTGTTCTATAGACTGCACCTACAGTATGAATCGGTGAAGGAATGAGTTTTGACTTAGAACACAAGCCTTTGAGGACAAATTCAATTGACGTTTAAAAACATAATTGTAAAAGTGACTACTGAATAAATGTTTTTTGGATACAATGGTGTTTGTTTTGCCTAATTGATTAATGTCATCTAAAAGAAGTTTATTAAACCGTTTTTACTGTATTTTATAATTATAGGGTCAGTGTTTGATCAAACATGTATATATGCCTTTATACAGCAAATATTTGCTGTACCATTATTATAAAAATAACATTACTTTTAATTTGTATGTACTTTAAGTGAAAGTACAAAATAAGTTTAACTTTAATAGTGTCATGAGACATTTTTATCTTTAAAATAATTTGTTTTTTTTATTATTTTTTATTTTATTATTAAGTTTAAGTACAGACATTTCAAGTGTAATGCAATAAAAAACGATGAATACAAAGCTCAAAATGTGTAAATCAGAGAATAACAAATATAAAATGAAAAATACAAATAAATACAAAAATAGAAGTTTATGAATCAAGGTAGTTATAGTCATGTTTGAAAGGGTTTCAAAGTATACTGTGAGATCAGTCTTATAATAAAAGGGTTTCTTTTATTTGTTTTATGCTTAAATTCACTGGTGTGTCTGTGGAAACTGCCGGGAGATGAACACAGACCAGGAGAGGAAATGCTGCCGGCAACACCCACAGCAATGCATTAGCAAAATGGCCTACATGGACTTTTATATTTTAGATGAGGGTGTGTTGCGGCTGGCCAGGGCAGCCTGGAACGACATATTTGCACTAGCTGATAATGCTGAACCTGGGATAGAACAACGGCAGTTTAGACATGCAGCTTACAGGCAGTTTGTCTTGTGGCAGCATGGCCGCCTGGGTGTGGGCAACCGAGTGGTAATACCCAGCTGTTGTGTTTGTAGAATAAGGGACACTTTCCCTGACCCCAGAGGGCAGTACACCGGATTCAGGGTGAACCGCCTATCGTAATTTACAACAGTTGCTGCATAGTACTATTTGTTAACATATTGTAAATAGTTTGTTGTTACCATACTTGTTCTTACCACTTTTCATCCCAGCTGTATTTATGCCTACATGTCTTTCACAGTACATTTCTAAATAAAAAAATATTTTGGACAAACTTTCAGAATCAGTTATTTTTATTTACATGTCTATGTACAAAATTTTGTGTGGATTGCCATATGAAAACCGTTCAATTGTCCTCCAATTCTCTGGGACCCCTGTCCCCTCGTGAGACATGAATCGCCACTAGTTCTGATGTGGGAGGTGGCTGTTGTGGAGCAAGTACACCCAGACGCCTTGGGTCATCAGGCCTTAGCGTCTGTTTGCGGGGAAGACCAGACCCCCTTCCCAGTCTCCTGGCAAGAATGGCCCTCTGGATCTCTGGAATGTACATGTAGTGCTTCTTCTCCTTCATTGTGTAAACGCTCCAGCTCTTTGATTTTTTGTTGTACTTCCGTCTGTAACTAGAGTGCAAGAATACAGTGTTTGTCGTTAGTCATTTCACAATATAAAAAAAAGAAAGAAAAACATGTCACAAAAATACCTACATTTTCTGTCCATCTCTGTTGCGTGCTGGGAGGCGTTGATTGAGTTTATTATAATCAATGGCTGCCAGCAATGTCCGAGTCTTGTAAACAAACGGTGAGTAGGCCATGCGCTTTGCTGCATACATCAAAATGTGATTTTGGAAAGACTCCAAATCAGATGTGGTCCTGTGTGAGTGGGAGAGATGGATAATTACAACAACACTGGTGGTAATACATTATTATTATTATAATTAGTATTATTTTTGTCTTATATTTTTACATAAGAAACGAAATCCACATTAGAGATAAAATTGAAGTTAAGTCAATTATGCTGCATTTGAAACATAAACACTTGAGTGAGGAATACCTGAAATTCAAAAATAACTTGGGTGAACACAATCATGTCTTACAGATATTTACCTGAAGTTTATGAATTTCTTCACCAGAGTCATCCATCTTTTCTCAAGGACAACAGCAGTAAGTGCCTTGTGAGCAGCTGAACCTATAGTCATAACGCATTATGTAAAACACATGCAATCACATACAGTGTTGGACTATGCACCAGTATTGTTTGAAATTACCTTGTATGATCTAAGGCTTGTCCTGGCTGTCTTCGTCGAGTGGCTCATGTTCGCAGCAACTGGTTGCCCAGAACTGCTCATTGCAGACATGGTGAAGTACACCAACCCACATCATCTGCATAAAAGAAAAGTTATATAGTGAATGGAGCCACAAACATGCTCTGCTAGCATATGAACTAAACTGTCATAACACATTTTTCATTAACCATACCTTGAACCGCTCCTCTGTGTCCGCATGCTTACTGCAGTACCAAAAGTGGTTGACTATGTCCTTGATCCATGGCTGAATACCAGTCTGACTTTTCACGGTCCCAGCCTGATCAAGGTACGCAATCGCTAGCATCTTTAAACAACACCAAGACAACATATAGAAACTTGTCACATGTTTTTAAATGTACTGATGCATACCCGTCGAAGCTTCTTGCTCAGGCTCTTGGCTGCATGCCAGATATCCAGTGAATGCTGAATACCCCACGCTTTATATTTGCCACGCTCTGGATCTATAACAAAGAGAGACCATGGAAACAAATGTAAACAAAAATGATAGTTTCGTGTTTAATTTCTTCTTACATATTGCATGTTAAAAATGAGGCCCAGTGGGAACAGCAATCAAAAATGAACTTGGGACAGTCAATAGGCTTTGACTTCACCATAACCAAAAATTCTCCTTACTCAGTAAGGCTGTGATTTGTGGGTGGGCATCAGTGACCACTTCCTTTATAGAAAGCTCCGGAAGGAGCGCATCCATTGTGCGAACAAAGCACTCCTTCTCCATGATGACCGAGTTTTTATTTGTTTCGCGTTTATCAACGGAAACAATGTGGACCACATCTCTGGAGTCTTGTTCAATTGTAGTGTATGTGCCGAACTGGGCACAATGACCTGAGGAAAAAGCACAACTGTCAGCATATAACTTGTGTACATTATTACAGAGGCTGTCAGAATAACAGTCAATGAGGAAAGACGCTTTGAGCTATCAATCATGCTCAGGAGAGAGCAGCAGACATAATTTACACATCCCAATTTCTAACCACAGGAAAAATCTAATTCAGATTATGCAATTCACAAGAGGAGGTGTGAGATACAGTGGACATTTCGCATGGACATACTTTTTGATTGTTAACCTTGAGGGTTGCACCCTCTACAAGGCAAAATGTTATGCTAAAAGAACAGTTTGACAGTCTCGGAGAAGCCGTGATGCTATTTCAGTCTAAAAGGCATCATCAACATAAAAATCACAAATATTAGAAGACAATGATAAAGCAGTACAACAGTACATATATACAAATCTAAATCTCAATTTTGACAGTACTTACACACAGAACATACAGAACTTACCAGGAGAATCCATTCTGCCATCACCTATTGCGAACAGACATTAAAAGCATTAGAATCACAGATTCCAGCGTCCAATCATAGCACATAATACTGACTTGTCAGTTTAAAAGATAGTCAAACGTGTAAGACTGTTCCTCACCCAGGAGAACAACATGGTCCTTCTGCCGTAAACGGTCTATGACTTCTGCTCTAGTTTTATCCCAATACTCCTGCACCGGCTCTATGCAGTAAGCATCCTGGATTCTGTAGAATGTGGATTCGGTAACCATACCCATCGACATAAACTTGAAGAGTAGTGCTACTTTTCTGTAGTTGTTCCCGGACAGAAGAATGTTGGCAGACAGCATAAAGTCACCCCCCTGCATGCCGAACTTCAAGGTTGGCTGTGAATTCCATTTCCATATGGAGTGACCGAAGGGGCATAACTAATGTAAAGAAAAGGCAGTGTTATGTTAGAAATAATACAAACATAAATACAATAGTGACATTAGATAATTCAATTATATAGTTTAGTTTTTCAGAAAAATATGGGTTTTGGAAACAAAGTAAAATGTGAGGTTCTAAATTCTACATCTAGGAGTTTCTATTTTAGGAAGTTTATCTATTTCAAAGTCAGTCCAAAATTAAATAGAGAAAGGGCAATACAAAATAAATGTTTAATATCTTCAAGTGATGTGTTATAAAAAGTTTATTTATCACAAACAGTATAAATGTTTTTTAATGACTGATCCTAAAAAAGTCGCGGTGGCGATGACGTCATGTAACCCGCGTCATACAGGTTTCGAAGGTAACATACTTTAGAATGTATTCCATCATTATTGCTATTTTTACAGTATAAGACATGTATTTTGTCTTTTATAATTATTTGTGTAATTAGTGATTAAGTTTATGGCTCGCTTTTATGTGGACCAGGAAGCTTTTCGCGTCCAATTGAAAATACCTTACGGCACCCCCATTCCTTATGGCACACCCCATTTCTTTCCAACCTTATGGCACGCCTATTGCTCCAGTCTGCAGTTACCTCTACTTGGCATTTTGGGGCCTATTTTGTTTAGTATATCAGTTTTGTTCAGTTTTGTATGTGCATGCAAAAAGCAATCAGCAAGCAAATTAACTGAAGCTTTACCTTCATGTTTCTTTTTGTATAAGTGATAACTGTTTCTGTATGTATTTGTATGTTGTTGTTTTTACACGTATAGAGTGAAATGCACACATTGAGGAATGGACCCAGACCATCGGTGCCGGACGTCTGACCCACCAACCTCCATCCCGACAGCCAGAGTTTGCTTCTTTTTTGCGTGGTTGCCAGATCGGGTTCTAACCCGTGTTTTAAAATACGTTGCGCGTTCCTTGTTTCTCAATCGCTCAGTACTTTTCTGTGTTTCTATTCCACGTAAAGCTAACACTGAAACGATTGTGGAAAGCGCTATATAGATTGTTATCAAAGAAAAAACGACAACAACGAGGAATAAACCCATGTAAAAATTGGTCAAATTATTTAGGCGGAGCACCTCGTTCAAAGAAAAACATTACAGACTTGTCGCGTTGAACAAAGACAATGGCGCGTGCACACAATGAATGTGTATTGTGGAAAAGTTTGGCCCATATGCATGTTCGCATGTGTCTTTGGTGGATACTAAAAAGATAAACATCTGCCCGATGATCTAGTTTGTAGACAATATATTTATATATGCAATTGAAGTGAATTTAAACAAGCAAAGAAATCAGCCAGTGGGGTAGGACAGTTGTTCTTGAAATAAGTTCACGTTTTTCTTACCCGGTAGGCATATTTATTTGATTGTTTTAAGCGGAAACAGGAAAATTAATTGAGTAGATGGAGCAGATGTTTTTTTTTCGTTCTAAGACAAAAAGCAGCGTGGCACGAAGGAATGTTTGACTGAAATGGAATTTCGCCCTCTATTTTCCTTACAAACATAATCCAGAGAGAAGGTTCTGATGGCATCGAGTTGAACCTTGTATTCGGTGATTTATTGAGGAAAAAAATCGAATATATATATATAAACACACAATTTTTTTGTTGAACAGATACAATGGCGGCATGCTCAGGGGGAGAGACTAGATTAAGGGCCAATCTCATTTCTCTGTCTTACCCCTTCCCCTTTGTCTTCGTCTTCCCCTTGCCCCTCGAAACCGAGTAAAGGGGAAAGGGGTAAGAAAGATTGTTTGTCTAAAAAATGAGACGCCACTCGATTACCGTTTGCGTCACTTTCCCTTGCCGCTAACCGGCTGCTACGTAAACAGACAAGCATTGACAAACAAAGAAGATGCCGTTGTCTCAGGTTGTGGTATCGATTGCCTGAGCGGAGCTCAACAAATAGCACATAACTTAGCTGCTAGCTAGCGCCTTAACTAGCGATTCAAAACAAAAACATTACAATTAAAACCGCTTGAGCATTTTATTAAAAGTATCATAAAACATGTGTGTCATAATATAATCTCAATTAAACTGCAGAAAATAACGTTACTTTCATTTTTGCGACTCCTTGACAGTTCGACGTTCAATAAAACGTCTTGATGCCGGCTCTTCTGAGATATTCCTACATTAACGTTTACCCCTCTCTTTCAAGTGTGGTCATTATCACACTTCGTTTCAAGGGCTTTGTATCCCTACGCCTTGGCCCTAGCCCTTGATCAAACTGAGAATTGAGACACCACTTCGAAATTTTGACATTTGCGGCTGCCCCGAGAATTTTTGGGTGTCTGTGTTTCAGCTCCTACCTTTCCAATGCGTTTAATGGTGCACTGGAACAATCCTTTCTAAAATGCATTAAACTTTCGTTTACAAAGACGTGAAACTCACCGAGTGGTCAGGGGTGTTCAGTGATATGCTCACACAAAAATCGCGTTAAAAGATGCTTTCCAACAGCTGTTTTAGCATTCGTTGTTAACTTGTGGACCTATTTTTCCAAACGCTCCACACCCGTACATTCTTCCGCTTAGAGCTTGAATAATAGACACTCCAGCCCAGTTGGTGGCGCTAATCCGCCATTGCCAATTGCAAGAATAGAAACAAAGTTCCCGGCGCGGAGTAATACCGTACCTCACAGCACAACTAATACAAGTCAATGGAGTTGGCAAAAATTAGGATAAAACCTGTTGGAATGCGTATTTTGCAGCGATTTTTGTGTGAGCATACCACCCCTGACCACTCGGTGAGTTTCACGTATTTGTAAACGAAAGTTTAATTCATTTTAGGAATAATTGTTCCAGTGCACCATTAAACCCATTCTAAAGGTAGGAGCTGAAACACAAACACCCAAAAATTCTCTGGGCAAAAATTCCGCATATGTCGAAATTTCAGTCAAAACCGTTCTATTTCATCATAAACAATCTGAAAACAGGGCTTTAAGTGTAAAATACCGAACTTGTCCTTTAAACAAGCTAAATATAATCGAAAACAAATAATGCCTGTTTATGTAATCTGCATTGAAGTAAAGAGAGTACCGTTTTTCTTGGCTGACTTCATTATCTTTAATTTGGTCAAGCCCACAGCTGTTGACATGGTAATGAAGACACGAGCTGTTCAAACGATAAGCAAAGCGTAAAGTTTTATCAGATTTAAAGACTTTTCACCGCATGTTTGGATTATAAACTTTATACACACACGTGAGGAATATCTTTATTTATGTCTGGACATTGAGGAAGAGAAGCATTTATCTTTAACATTACCTTAGAAGAACAATGGAGGACGGACTGCAGCTGGATTAGAAGTATGTAACGTTAACAGTTAATTTATACCATTTATATTTGCTATCATGTAACTTAATATGCTCATGGCTTGTGCAGTTCAGCCTACATACAGTAAGCAACCTCACAGACTGTACGCTTCGGATTGAAAAACTTTCGCATTGTTTACAAACAGACGCGATCTCACTGGGCGGATTTCACTGTTGCATGCTGTAACCGTGTTAAACACAGTTATTCACTTATATCCTTCGTGGCAACTTTCAGTAACCCTGAACTGCTGTATCTTTTAAGTGTGTGCTGTAATATGATTCCATGTTAACATGCTTATTTACAAACAAATCCGCGTGACCTCCCGTAATGCCGGATATCTTTTACATGTTTTACAGCGTTAGACGCATCCTTCATGGCAACTTGCTGCACTGCGGGATTTGCTGTAAAATGATTCCATATTATTTACATGCAAGGCAATTCCATACATTGCGCTTTACACGCGACACCGTTTTTATGAGCGCCGCATTAGGAGACGCGAGCTCGCGCACATGGACGCGCCATATGCGATAGTGTTGGGCGATATGCCCTATTTTCAGATCGTCCTATCGTCAGCCTGTGAGATCGGCGATACACGATATTATCGGGGGGCGGGGCAGTAGTTTACTCATTTTTTTATTTGTTAATTTTTTACTCATTATAACAAGTCACTTGATCATGGGTGGACAAAAAAACAAGAGCAACACCGTCATGACCGCAACCTTCTTAAACCTGATGCCATGCGAGCGCGTCATTAAAACCCTATCATGATTACTTAATAACTGTAAAAACATGCATCTGCGCACGCACACACACGTGCGCGCACATAAACAATTCAATGCATTGGTTTAGTGTTGTTGCAGAAGACTACACGTGTCAAGCAGTGGTGCTCTCATGAGGTGCCTTTTTAAACGCATCGGTCCAGCGGAACGCGATCATATTTTAAACACAATCATATATTAAACACGAGGGACGTGTTTCTACAACTCCTTGAAATGCATATCATAAACAGGATTAATACCTAGTGATCTGACTTCGGACAGAGCGCAGCTCTCTGCACGTACGCGAGAGTGAGAGAGGCGCCAATATGCAGCGGGTCATATTTTAAACAAAAAGTAAAGTTTGCCTCAGCTCGCATGAAACGCATTAAACTGAACAAATACATAAGGATTACTACTTTAGTTTATGTTTAGACTTCGGACAGACGCGAGAGCGCGTGCACGTGAGACAGAGAGAAGCGCAGCTGCTCATGACGCGGCGCGCTGGATTTTAGTGGTAGAAGGAGACCAAGACGCGCGCATTAATGCAGGTACGTGCAAGAAGGAATTCTCTCTTTACAAGCTCTCCACGTAAAGTGAAGCCAAACCCTCATTTGAGGAAAAGCATGCATTGTGGGTGTTAATATAAAACTATGATGATAATAATAATAATAACCATTCGCCAACTATCGTTGTGACTATCGCCATGAAAGCCTGCCATTGGCGATATGTCTGAAGATCGTCGATACACGATACTATCGTCTATCGGCACAACCCTAATATGCGATGTGTTTTTAAAGTTCATACTGGCTACCAGTTAAATATCGCACACAATTTAAAATATCACTAATCACCTACAAAGCTTTAAATGGCCTAGCACCCTCATATCTTAGAGAATTACTATCAGAATACAATCCATCACGCACACTACGGTCGCAAAATTCTGGTCTCTTGATTATCCCTAGACTATCAAAAGTGTCTAAAAGTGGAAGGTCATTTTCCTACTTAGCCCCTAAGCTCTGGAATGATTTACCAACCGATGTCCGAGAATCAGACACATTCGATAATTTTAAATCTAGACTTAAAACTTTTCTCTTCAACAAAGCATTCGCATAATTTGTCTAGTAAAAGTACTTAACTCGAAATAGTTATCTGTACGGAACAAAGCACTCGCGGTCATAACACAGATCAACCAAATAAATAAATAAAAATCTTATCTTAACCTATAGTCGGATTGCGATTTTGGAACTTTTGTGTTCTTGTGAATAGTATGCCATACAAACCCGTTTGCCACTGAACCTGCATTAACGACGACAGTGGGGCCTCCAGCCTTAGTCAAACGGGTTGGCACGTATGGTTGGGTTGTGATTTTGGCGCTTTCATTGTATTACAAATAGTATGCCATACAGACCCGTTTGCCACTAAACCTGCATTAACGACGACAGTGGGGCTTTTGGCCTTAGTCAAACGGGTTGGCACGTATGGTTGGGTTGTGATTTGGCGCTTTCTTTCTATTGCGAATAGAATTCCATACAGACCCGTTTGCCACTGAACCTGCATTAACGACGACAGTGGGGCTTCCGGCCTTAGTCAAACGGGTTGGCATGTATGGTCGGGTTGCGATTTTGGCGCTTTCTTGTGTCTTGTGAATAGTATGCCATACAGACCCGTTTGCCACTGAACCTGCATTAACGACGACAGTGGGGCCTCCAGCCTTAGTCAAACGGGTTGACACGTATGGTCAGGTTGCGATGTTGTCGTTTTTTCGTGATCTTGTAAATAGTATGCAATATAGACCCGTTTGCCACTGAACCTGCATTAACGACGACAGTGGGGTTACAGGCCTTAGTCAAACGGGTCGACAGGTTTCATTTTCTCTTAAAAATCGGAAGGTGACCCTTAGTTACCATATATACCGTCGCAGTGGGCCCCCAATTTGCAAAATCCTCAACTGTGGATAATATAATTATGCCGCAATAGTTAGTCTGTCTGAAACTAAGCTGATTCAACCACATCACTGTGTGACACTTGCATTACATGTGAACGGCCCCTACGCTAATATGATTTTGTTTTTCTCTCCCTGTCTCGTCCCTGGGTCCCATTGACCCTGAGGACAATGGGACAAACAGACCCAGTTCCGGTAGATGTGAAAGTCGGCACACCTCTGATCTACTGGTCGTCCTTCAATGTGATGCCCAGCTGATGCCTGACCAACGACCACCGGCAGGACCCGCTTAATATCCGCTTAATCTCTGCCTAATCTCTGCTTAATCTCCGCTTAATCTCCGCTTAAGCTCCTTATCCGTTAATATGTGTGTATATGCATGTATATCTCCCAAGGGTTTTTCCCTCCTAGGACTTTTATTTTTATTACCTCGGCTAAACAACCCGGGGTTTTTGTTTTTTTTCTCCTAGGGGGTTTTTTACCCCGGGGAGGTAGCCTGCTTGGGCTTAACTTAGCTTCTTCTTCTCGACGTTACATTAGTAATATGCTCGCTCATAATGTTGCGTCATAGCCGCAGCAAATTTGACTGCTTATGCTATTGTGTATTATGTTATGCTATCTGTCGTTTTTCTGTGCTTTTACTGCTTCTATTAATGTAAAGCTGCTTTGAAACAATTGAGTATTGTGAAAAGCGCTATATAAATAAAATTGAATTGAATTGAATACGCGCTTACAGAGACGCGTTTAAAACAGAAGCTAGACGATAAGGGGATGGGCATCTGAAAACAGTCATCTGAAAACAGCTTTTTATATAACTAATCGCTGCAGATGTTTATCTGAGATTTAGTTTATGTACAAGATAGTTTATATGAATGTAGTATCAGTGACATTTACCCATCAGTTATATATGTAAGGGTATTTCTGTGGACAACTTATGCTAACAGCTGTTTATAACTCTCTTAGAGGTCTGCATCTCTCTCATCAGTACAAAACTATGAAGTGGAAAAACACTTTTTCGACATAAAGTTATATGGAAACATGAGCCACATGAAGTTTACAGCTCTGTTGTGTATCAGTTTCTTAGTTTATACAAAGTTTTTGAATAGGGTATGTTTCCAAATAAACTGAAAATGTCCTACTGACCATCATTTCTATATTGATTATATTGTTAATTTAATAAACCTCAAACAAACATGTATACATTTGTCCTCACATTCTTTACTGTAGTTCACTCTCAGATTACTGCCTAAAGGCTCATTATCCAGCTCATTATGCAAGTCTTTGTTTGCTAGCTGTCAATCAATCCTTCTCGCATACAGCCCCTCTAAACAAAAAGTGTCTTACAATTTCTAAATCAATACATTGTTTTATGTGAATAAGTAGGCAGTATGATTTTCACATCATTTTAAAGAAAAAACTCTAAAACATGTTTAGTATGTGTTTTGTGGACTTATATCAGTGACTTAAAAAAGTTGCTTTTTTAAAAACCACGCATAAACCGTTTTCTCTCAAAAATACAAACATTTACATACATGTAGCTCATATAATATTTTAGCTCAGTTTGTGCTGAACGCAGTGGTATGAGACACTTGCCATTATTATGTTTTAAAGCAACTGAAAAAAGACCAAATGCAAGAGCATGTCAGAACCTCTGACAGTGTCCCAAAATGGTCGGACCACAGAGGGTTAAATGCAACAAGCAAAAAAATAAAAATCAATAAAGCAAATCCATGCAAGCAAACTAGGAATAAAACACACACCGCGATAAGAAAATCAGATTGCATACTTTGTAATTGAAAATAAATAGAAATTAATTCTAAAGAAATAAGAAGTATTCCTCAAAATGTGCTTTGGACTAAGACCCCCTTCATCACAGCAAACGGGAGCAGACCCGAATAGGTATGTCTAGTTATTTTGTTTAAAATTTCCAGCCATCTGTAAATTCATGATTGGAAGGAAAAAAGTAAATTAATGTCTGTCTTACTGTTTTTGTCTTGTTTTCTAGTAAATATCTGACAATTCTTAAATCGAGATGCATTTACTTGTTAAGCAAAGTGGCTTAAGATATTATGTATTGTAATGTATTGTAATAAAAAGGTTTATATTTAAAACAAAAAATATCTGCCGGCGGGGTAAGAAAAATAAACTTAATTTCTGTTTCAACTTAATTCAATAATAAACTCAATTTAGGTTTATTTTTCTTACCCCACTGGCAGATATTTTTACTTGATTTAGACCTTAACCTGTTACATTTTAGAATTTATTTCTCTAAACAAGACTTAAAATCTAAGCCACTTTGCTTAACAAGTAAATGTATTTCGATTTAAGAATTATTTTTTACTCGAAAACAGGAAGAAAATACTAAATGTTTAAAACACTTAAACACTTTTTTTCACTCTACCCTTCATATTACAGCTGTCGAAAAACCACAGCAACGTCGACAGACCTGGAAGCATAGCTGTATTTGTTAAACTCACAAAGGCAACGAGTAAAGTATTTTCTTGATTAGCAAAATCATTTAAGAAAATATGTTTAGTTTTAAGGGGAAAAAATACAATTTAGGTGAATTTGTGCTTTAAACAAGCCAATGGGGTTATACAATGAGAACGTATAGAGTTAAATTCCCGCTATAGCCTCTACCCTCGAAAGCAAGCGCCTTCGCCCGCTCCCCCTTTGGCTGCGTTTATTATGGTATCGCTTCTCTGCCTTTTGGGTAAGATCAAGTGGACGAGACAGCGATCACCTTCTCTGTTTGGGAAGTTAGTACAAAAAGTGTTGGGTTTCTCGGTGACTGACGTGAACTGTTTATTGACTTTGCCCCAAAACCGTGAATTTGATTTAAGTTTTAAGAGCGCTTCGCTGCTCAACGTTTTCTGGTCTCGGTTTGAAACGTTAAAAGCCAATTTTCCCATGTTCACAGTGGAGAAACTGACTGATAATTCGCTTAAGGTAGTAATTGTCAGGATGTTTAATGAAACTGTAGCCATGTTTCCATCCACATGTTTTTATCCGAATTAAGTGATATCGAATGAAAAATGCGATATGGAACAGTAAAATTCGATTGAATTTCATGAATATCGACTCAAAAGAAATACGTTAGATCTCATTGGATTTTCTCTTGATCGATATATGGCTTATCCGATAAACGCTGATGGAAACGTTATTTGCCGAATAAATAATGATTTGCGATTAAGGTTTAGGTCCTTTTATGGTTGCAAAGAAGAAAAAGTTTTAGGTCATTTCCGCTCCGGTGGCACACATGGCGTGTGTCAACAAAGTCAGATGTAAGTGGACAAACGACGAGACGAGATTCATTTTAAATTTAATTTACCAGAGAAAATAACGGCTATTTTAGAGCTGAAGATCTTTGCCCGAACACGATGGGTTCGGTCGGATTCGGTCGGATTCGGGCTTCATTTCTAACATTTTACACGGGCTCGTGCTCCGCCTTTGCACGGTATAGGCTAAATGAGCGGTCAAGTTCAATGCTGCTGCTGAATGCCTAAGCGCAGGACCACGCTGAAGCCATTTACAGTGGATTTAATAATTTCCTCAACAAAAATGTAGCCTAATCTTGGTGAGTAAAGGTTTTTTAATGTATAACTAAATATTACTTAGTCTTAAATACATAATTTAGACAGAGGATATAGACTAATGTTGGCATTAATGTAAAGAAAGTGCCGAAGCAAATACCACGGAACCTTTATCTTAATTTCGTTATTCCCAAATAACCATCTTATTCAGAATGTATTATCTTAATTTAATTCGTTAAGAAATAATTGTTTTTATTGGCATGTTGGCCTATAATGTTGCATATGCCTATTTAGAACGAGATGTTACGATGTTACAGATGACTTTTTTTTCTTTGTTTCAACTTCCAAGTGACGTGTAGCCCAGTTAGTCATTAATAAATAATGTTAAAACCTGTGTAAATTACTCATTCTTGATAAAAGCTGTTTGTGTGCGCAAATTTAAACTAGAAAATGCACTTCCAGAGGAACCGCAAAAGTGTGCTTGCTCTGGTGCGGTCACTAACGTGATTTGTGAAATGTAAAATTTTAGAATGTTTTTTATCTTGTGCATCCTCGCATTGGAGTCCCAAGTTCATGTACAAAGTTTGGTTTCAATACGTGAAAGCATTCCTGACACACACACACACACACACACACACACACACACACACACACACAGAAATGTATACAGGCTTGTAACCAGGGGTGCTTCCAGCATTTAAGGACATCCGGGGCTTAGCACAGACCATTTTACGTAAATACAGGGATCACAAGCCTAGAGAACCCGCTCTAGCTAGCCTAGAACCAACTATAACGGCTGTGCTGCACATGTTCAGGGTTCGACATTAAGGCTTGTCCGCTTGTCCGGGACAAGTGGATTTTTTGTAGGACAAGTGTAAGAAAAAATTAGTTGTCCGACTCCTCTATGAAAAATCCCTTGCTCTGCCACTGATTAGCAAAACACAAAAAATACATTATATTATAAAACTTTACCCGGACAAGTGACTTTTGTGCATGGAAAAGTGAAACACAAATTTACTTGTCCGAAGGACAAGTTCCTCAAAAAGTTAATGTCAAGCCCTCAGTGTTTTCTTATTAATTTTTTTTAGAATTGTAATTTAAATAATTTTAATTTTTGAGTGAACAATCCCTTTAAAGTGCCCTATTTTCACACACTAGTTTTGTACATAATATACCAAAAATCCTTTAGTACTTAAGATAATCTTAAAAACATGAGACTTAAAGGTGCAGTGTGTATATTTTAGCGGCATCTAGTGGTGAGGTTCCAAATTGCAACCAACAGCTCAGTTCACAGCTCACCCCTCGCTTTTGAAATGCATAGAGAAGCTACTGTAGCCACCACAGGACAAACATGTCATGATTGGAGACAACTTAATAAAAAAGTTTGTCCATTAAGAGCTTCTGTAGAAACATGGGAGCACAAAATGGCGACTTCCATGTAAGGGGACCCTCGGTGTATGTAGATAAAAACGTCTCATTCTAAAGTAATAAAAACATAACGGTTAATTATGAAAGGTGTTTATACACCACTGATAATATAGTTTTGTATATTATTTTGCATTTCTGTCAAGAGATCCTTCCAGAAATTACACACTGCACCTTTAATGTAGGCCAGAGTTCACGTCACCAAAAGCAGCAGATATAAGCTGCATTTTATTGATCATAAGCTCATTTTTAAAATAAGCGATAGGAGAGAGCGACAGCAGCACTGATAGCCTAATATCATTGCATTTCTTTACTATTTATGAATATGATTGTGTGTTGAGCATCTACGACAGGGCTATTCAATTAGTTTGTCATGAGGGCCAGAGATATATCAGTGATGATGACTACATATACATTTAAACATACTCATGTTGTATTTTGAAACTGCATAACAACAAAATCAGTGCATTGTACAATATACTTTTTCTACAAACATGTATTTTCAAACTGCATACAACAAAACTTGTGCATTGTAATATGACCAAGTAGGCTTTATCTACATCCAGACATGTTCGTATTTTGTATTTTAAAACTGCATAACAACATAAGTGCATTGTAAGATACCCGAGTAAGCTTTATTCTACATTTAAAGGGGTAAATAAGAGCCATATCACACTTATTGAGAATTTAACTTATTTACTCACTTAAGTACACATAACCAAAAGTTTATAATATGGAATATAACATTGTTTTATGCAGTTTTTTGTCAATGCTAATTATTTCACGACCTCTATTTAAACTACAACCGCCATTTTAATAACTGGCAAACATTAGGCTAGCTTCTAATAAGAGAAATTATACTTTTAGATTTCGTCAGGGCAGTAAAATCAGGTGTATGTTTGTCAGCGCGATACGCATGCAGTGGTGCAGGTGCTGGGCTGTGAGCGATGGGCGATTAACTTACTATCTGTCTGATTATATAGGCTTCAACGTGGCAAACTCAGCCTAGATTCATGAAGATTTTAACAGAGGTGGAAAGAGTAGCCAAAAACTTTACTTAAGTTAAAGTAAAAGTAACTAAATAAATAATTACTCAAGTAGAAGTAAAAAGTATGCAATGAAAATAATACTCAAGTAGCGAGTTACTAGTTACTCATGAAAAAATAAATCTAGATATATGCACACACACGCACACACACACACACACGCACACACACACACACACACACACACACACACACACACGCACACACACACACACACACACACGCACACACACAGTGACCTCCATAACTATCAGAACAATAAAGACAAGATTTTTCTGTTTGATGTGTAGACAACAAATAGTTAAGATAAATATCACTATACCAGAAGTTTAGAATGTCACATTTTATTAACCTTTGTTTATGTTTCAACACATACATGCTTTAACAACAAAGAACAACAGCATTAAATGCTGACTTATGTGTATTGTACACAAATGCACATAAGTGAATCAAACTGATCCTACATATTTTATGCTTTTCATGTGTAAACAATCAGGACACAGCTCAGTGCCCATTAAAAAAAATAATGCGACAGATTCTGTACTTTTGTCTCATGTTCATCTTTTAATGTTTAGACATTTCTTGACTCCACAACAAACAGAAGAATACTTATGAAGGGGATTTCTACAGTATGTGTAAAACTGCAACATACACCAACAGTATACAGAAAAATGTAGCTTGTAGCTGAAATATCAGACAAGTAAACTGACAACAGTTTTGTATATGTATAAAGTTGGAATCTCCTAAGATGGTCTGAGGACATTGACAGTTTACACTTAGACAAAACTCATGTTTTCTTACGTTGTCATGTCACGTGTGTTTTGTGAGAATCACTTACATCATACAGTACATTAAACAGCGAATCAGACGTCAATCATCGATGGATTTTCTTCAATCTGTGCTACAGTGTTTCTGGAGGTTGCACGCGTTTAACTGTGTCTGACGACGAACAGGTCGGCGGTCGCGCGTATGTAATGGCGGGTACATGTGTGAAGTTTTGCTTTTAGTTAAAAGATTGGTAAATACATTTCCACGTCACCCAACACTGGTTATATTCTGCGTGTTTCTACATAGGTTACGAGTAAAACAGCTTCGGACGATTCCGTGTTTGAAGCGATCTGAACAATTCATTCAAACTGATTCGCGAACCACTTTAAAACATTTGGCCCATTCGCTTTGTAAAGAGTCGACTCAAAAGACTCATTTATTTGCAACACTTTGTAATGAAAACGACTCAAATGAGTCATTAATCCGCGAATGCGCCAGAAACACAAGATAGCAATTTAAAAATAAAATACAAATTTCGTAATTAATTAAAATACCGATGCCAAACGATCACTGCTACCCGAGGACGCGAAACTGACGTCTTTACAAACTAATACGTTTACAATGTATTACATTGATGAAAAAGGGAATTAAACTTGTCGTGCCATATATCACTGAAATAAAAGAAAGGGATTAAAATATGTCTGAATCATATAATTCCTACCTGTATGTGAAAATGCACATTCTCCAGAGAGCTCGCGTTGATTCAAGCATTCAGAATATAAAATCCATTTGCAGTTTTGCGTCCGAAACCGCATACTGTATAGTGAATAAGATGAAGTTTACGATTCTAAAAATATGTATCCAGGAATCTGTCCATATACGATACGAAGCTTGAGTGGCAGCCGAGGTTACTGAGTCCTCCACGGGCTCGCAGCAGAGTCTGAGGGTGTCGCCTCTTCTCCGGGCTTCTCTGCTTTCTCTTCCTCAGCTCTTCGCTGTATTGTGGCTCTTAAAGGAACACCCGATTCTCTCAACAGCTCTTCTATATTCCATTTTCCCATTTTAACATTAAAACTACATCCAGCCATTGTTATTCAAACTTTTCCACGGAGCAATAGCCTGTTAGCTTAGCTTCTAAAGATGGCTGCCGCTATCTTTACATTCTGTCTAAAAAACACGTTTGAACGTAAAGGCTGCCCTCTACTGGTAAAGGCTAATGACATTTTTTAATTTTACACAGGTTTTAATTGGACATTTTAAAGTGAAAATAACATAATATAGACATGTTTCTGCAATGTTTTTTTTTATCTTGGGCATCTTCACATTGGAGTAAAGAGTTCATATAAACATTTTGGTTAATAAATGTTACAGACATATTGAGATTTGAACTACTTCCTGTTTTGGCGGCGTTGACGCACATTTAGTTTGGGCTGTGGCGCGCAAACGCTTCCGAAAATCAAAAATCCTTCTGGTAACTTTTGTGAGGCTCGGTCCAAGGATCGCGTACGTGGAATTTCATGAGGTTTGGACAAAATTTGTGACCTGTGAAACTTTTTTAAGGTTTTGTGTTCTCTCCAATATGGCGGCCGAACGACATGGATCTGTGACTTCATCCTCTCAAGCAACTTGCACCGGTACTGCCCGAACATTTTAAAGTTTGAACGGTGTCTCTGCGTCAAACGGTCTGGTCGCTAGAGCTGGCCAAAAAAATCTACCCGGGAAAAATAATAATAACTAGAAAATGCACTTCCAGAGGAACCGCAAAAGTGTGCTTGCTCTGGTGCGGTCACTAACGTGATTTGTGAAATGTACAATTTTAGAATGTTTTTTATCTTGTGCATCCTCACATTGGAGTCCCAAGTTCATGTACAAAGTTTGGTTTCAATACGTGAAAGCATTCCTGACACACACACACACACACACACACACACACACACACACACACACGCACACACACACACACACACACAGAAATGTATACAGGCTTGTAACCAGGGGTGTTTCCAGCATTTAAGGACATCCGGGGCTTAGCACAAACCATTTTATGTAAATACAGGGATCACAAGCCTAGAGAACCCGCTCTAGCTAGCCTAGAACCAACTATAACGGCTGTGCTGCACATGTTCAGGGTTCGACATTAAGGCTTGTCCGCTTGTCCGGGACAAGTGGATTTTTTGTAGGACAAGTGTAAGAAAAAATTCCATGTAAGGGGACCCTCGGTGTATGTAGATAAAAACGTCTCATTCTAAAGTAATAAAAACATAACGGTTAATTATGAAAGGTGTTTATACACCACTGATAATATAGTTTTGTATATTATTTTGCATTTCTGTCAAGAGATCCTTCCAGAAATTACACACTGCACCTTTAATGTAGGCCAGAGTTCACGTCACCAAAAGCAGCAGATATAAGCTGCATTTTATTGATCATAAGCTCATTTTTAAAATAAGCGATAGGAGAGAGCGACAGCAGCACTGATAGCCTAATATCATTGCATTTCTTTACTATTTATGAATATGATTGTGTGTTGAGCATCTACGACAGGGCTATTCAATTAGTTTGTCATGAGGGCCAGAGATATATCAGTGATGATGACTACATATACATTTAAACATACTCATGTTGTATTTTGAAACTGCATAACAACAAAATCAGTGCATTGTACAATATACTTTTTCTACTAACATGTATTTTCAAACTGCATACAACAAAACTTGTGCATTGTAATATGACCAAGTAGGCTTTATCTACATCCAGACATGTTCGTATTTTGTATTTTAAAACTGCATAACAACATAAGTGCATTGTAAGATACCCGAGTAAGCTTTATTCTACATTTAAAGGGGTAAATAAGAGCCATATCACACTTATTGAGAATTTAACTTATTTACTCACTTAAGTACACATAACCAAAAGTTTATAATATGGAATATAACATTGTTTTATGCAGTTTTTTGTCAATGCTAATTATTTCACGACCTCTATTTAAACTACAACCGCCATTTTAATAACTGGCAAACATTAGGCTAGCTTCTAATAAGAGAAATTATACTTTTAGATTTCGTCAGGGCAGTAAAATCAGGTGTATGTTTGTCAGCGCGATACGCATGCAGTGGTGCAGGTGCTGGGCTGTGAGCGATGGGCGATTAACTTACTATCTGTCTGATTATTTAGGCTTCAACGTGGCAAACTCAGCCTAGATTCATGAAGATTTTAACAGAGGTGGAAAGAGTAGCCAAAAACTTTACTTAAGTTAAAGTAAAAGTAACTAAATAAATAATTACTCAAGTAGAAGTAAAAAGTATGCAATGAAAATAATACTCAAGTAGCGAGTTACTAGTTACTCATGAAAAAATAAATCTAGATATATGCACACACACGCACACACACACACACACACACACACACACACACACACACACACACACACACACACGCACACACACAGTGCCCTCCATAAGTATCAGAACAATAAAGACAAGATTTTTCTGTTTGATGTGGAGACCAGAAATTGGTAAGATAAATATCATTATACCAGAAGTTTAGAATGTCACATTTTATTAACCTTTGTTTATGTTTCAACACATACATGCTTTAACAACAAAGAACAACAGCATTAAATGCTGACTTATGTGTATTGTACACAAATGCACATAAGTGAATCAAACTGATCCTACATATTTTATGCTTTTCATGTGTAAACAATCAGGACACAGCTCAGTGCCCATTAAAAAAAATAATGCGACAGATTCTGTACTTTTGTCTCATGTTCATCTTTTAATGTTTAGACATTTCTTGACTCCACAGCAAACAGAAGAATACTTATGAAGGGCATTTCTACAGTATGTGTAAAACTGCAACATACACCAACAGTATACAGAAAAATGTAGCTTGTAGCTGAAATATCAGACAAGTAAACTGACAACAGTTTTGTTTTATATATGTATAAAGTTGGAATCTCCTAAGATGGTCTGAGGACATTGACAGTTTACACTTAGACAAAACTCATGTTTTCTTACGTTGTCATGTCACGTGTGTTTTGTGAGAATCACTTACATCATACAGTACATTAAACAGCGAATCAGACGTCAATCATCGATGGACAATCTGTGCTACTGTGTTTCTGGAGGTTGCACGCGTTTAACTGTGTCTGACGACGAACAGGTCGGCGGTCGCGCGTATGTAATGGCGGGTACATGTGTGAAGTTTTGCTTTTAGTTAAAAGATTGGTAAATACATTTCCACGTCACCCAACACTGGTTATATTCTGCGTGTTTCTACATAGGTTACGAGTAAAACAGCTTCGGACGATTCCGTGTTTGAAGCGATCTTAACAATTCATTCAAACTGATTCGCGAACCACTTTAAAACATTTGGCCCATTCGCTTTGTAAAGAGTCGACTCAAAAGACTCATTTATTTGCAACACTTTGTAATGAAAACGACTCAAATGAGTCATTAATCCGCGAATGCGCCAGAAACACAAGATAGCAATTTAAAAATAAAATACAAATTTCGTAATTAATTAAAATACCGATGCCAAACGATCACTGCTACCCGAGGACGCGAAACTGACGTCTTTACAAACTAATACGTTTACAATGTATTACATTGATGAAAAAGGGAATTAAACTTGTCGTGCCATATATCACTGAAATAAAAGAAAGGGATTAAAATATGTCTGAATCATATAATTCCTACCTGTATGTGAAAATGCACGTTCTCCAGAGAGCTCACGTTGATTCAAGCATTCAGAATATAAAATCCATTTGCAGTTTTGCGTCCGAAACCGCATACTGTATAGTGAATAAGAGGAAGTTTACGATTCTAAAAATATGTATCCAGGAATCTGTCCATATACGATACGAAGCTTGAGTGGCAGCCGAGGTTACTGAGTCCTCCACGGGCTCGCAGCAGAGTCTGAGGCTGTCGCCTCTTCCCCGGGCTTCTCTGCTTTCTCTTCCTCAGCTCTTCGCTGTATTGTGGCTCTTAAAGGAACACCCGATTCTCTCAACAGCTCTTCTATATTCCATTTTGCCATTTTAACATTAAAACTACATCCCGCCATTGTTATTCAAACTTTTCCACGGAG
Source organism: Misgurnus anguillicaudatus (assembly GCF_027580225.2). NCBI lineage: Eukaryota > Metazoa > Chordata > Actinopteri > Cypriniformes > Cobitidae > Misgurnus > Misgurnus anguillicaudatus. Next base: position 35,555,610 of record NC_073349.2, on the reverse strand, counting down.
CAATAGCCTGTTAGCTTAGCTTCTAAAGATGGCTGCCGCTATCTTTACATTCTGTCTAAAAAACACGTTTGAACGTAAAGGCTGCCCTCTACTGGTAAAGGCTAATGACATTTTTTAATTTTACACAGGTTTTAATTGGACATTTTAAAGTGAAAATAACATAATATAGACATGTTTCTGCAATGTTTTTTTTATCTTGGGCATCTTCACATTGGAGTAAAGAGTTCATATAAACATTTTGGTTAATAAATGTTACAGACATATTGAGATTTGAACTACTTCCTGTTTTGGCGGCGTTGACGCACATTTAGTTTGGGCTGTGGCGCGCAAATGCTTCCGAAAATCAAAAATCCTTCTGGTAACTTTTGTGAGGCTCGGTCCAAGGATCGCGTACGTGGAATTTCGTGAGGTTTGGACAAAATTTGTGACCTGTGAAACTTTTTTAAGGTTTTGTGTTCTCTCCAATATGGCGGCCGAACGACATGGATCTGTGACTTCATCCTCTCAAGCAACTTGCACCGGTACTGCCCGAACATTTTAAAGTTTGAACGGTGTCTCTGCGTCAAACGGTCTGGTCGCTAGAGCTGGCCAAAAAAATCTACCCGGGAAAAATAATAATAATAAAACTTAAGAAGAACAATAAGTGTGCTTTTGCAAGCACACTTAACTAGAAAATGCATTTCGGGACGAACTGCAAAAGTGTGCTTGCTCTGGTGCCGCCGATTTAGTTTGTGCATCCTCACATTGGAGACCGAAATTCATGTACAAAGTTTGGTTTCAATACGTGAAATCATTCCTGAGATATAAACTACTTCCTGTTTTGGCGGCGTCGACGCACATTTAGTTTGGGCTGTGACAGGCAAACGCTTCCGATAATCAAAAATCCTTCTAGTAACTTTTGTGAGGCTTGGTCCAAGGATCGTGTACGTGGAATTTCGTGAAGTTTGGACAAAATTTGTGCCTGTGAAACTTTAAGGTTTCCAATATGGCGGACGAACGACATGGATCTGTGACTTCATCTTCTCAAGCAACTTACACCGGTACTGCCCGAACATTTAAAACACACACACACACACACACACACACACACACACAGAAATTTATACAGACTTGTAACAACTGTTTCTCTAAAATTTACCATAAAAAAAAATATTTCACTCAGTGATTGACAGCATAATGCAATCAATCGTGTTCCCGTTCAACAGTAACTAAGCATCAGGGACGTGCACAGGAATTTTAAGGGGCAGTTGCTCTAACCCAGTGCTTCTCAATTATTTTCTGTCACGCCCCCCCTAGGAAAAAGAAAAAAATTCGCGCCCCCCCAACCCTCCGCCGCGACTGTAATAGTATAATTTGTCTATAAAATTACACCTCTGCAAAACATGGTATCCTTATTAATATTTAAGAAAAAAGAAATATAGATCAACTTAGAACAAAGAATAACTTTATTAAAATTGTTTTTCAGTCTGTAGCAGAAAAGACTTAAAATGCATTAATTTGCTTGAAATTTAAAAATGAAATCAAATTAAATATAATCAATAAATAATAATAAATTCAAATTGATCAGCAACATTAACTCAGGAGCACAATCTATAAAGTCTGTAACGGAAAAGACTTAAAGTGCATAAAAAAGCAATCCTTATTTAAAGTGTTAACATTTTTTGATCAGGAACATTAACTCAGCAGCACAATATTTAAAACACTTAAACATTAATAAAACATGTATAAACATTTTGTTTTTAAAACATTAAAACTGATTTTTTTTATCAAAATGAGGAAATCAGGATTAATGGCTACACTTAAAGTGCATAAAAAAATTCAATCCTTATTTAAAGTGTAAACATTTTTTGACCATTTCATACTGGAAAAATAAAATATAATCAATAAATAACAATAAATTCTAATTGATAAGGAACATTAACTCAGGAGCACAATAGTCCTATATAAAGTCTGTAACAGAAAAGACATAAAGTGCATTAAACAAAATGCAATCCTTATTTAAAGTGTAAACATTTTTTCACCATTTCATACTGAAAAATAAAATGTAATCAATAAATAACAATAAATTCTAATTGATAAGGAACATTAACTCAGGAGCACAATAGTCCTATATAAAGTCTGTAACAGAAAAGACATAAAGTGCATTAAACAAAGTGCAATCCTTATTTAAAGTGTAAACATTTTTTTCACCATTTCATACTGAAAAATAAAATGTAATCAATAAATAACAATAAATTCTAATTGATCAGGAACATTAACTCAGGAGCACAATCTATAAAGTCTGTAACAGAAAAGACTTAAAGTGCATCATAAAAAAGCAATCCTTATTTAAAGTGTAAACATTTTTTGATCAGGAACATTAACTCAGCAGCACAATATTTAAAACACTTAAAAATTAATAAAACATGTATAAAACATTTTGTTTTTAAAACATTAAAACTGATTTTTTATCAAAATGAGGAAGTCAGGATTAATGGCTACAATGAGCACGTTTTGCAGTGCACAGCTTTTCGAAGCGGGGTTTGAAGCATGACACTGCAACTCTTAGCTCCTGCTCAATGTTTAGCTGGGACCTGTACTTGGTCTTCAGTGCAGCAACAGCAGAGAAGCCAGTCTCACAAAGATAAGATGTTGCAAAAGGTAGTAGAATGCCCATGGCCCTCTGCCCTAAGAGTGGATACTGCCTCTCTACACTCAGCCAGAATTCACTCAGTGTCTGTGATGTGAAGCTCAGTCTCAATGTGGAGTCAGACGACATGTGCAGAGCTGAAACCAGGTGGAGCTGGTGAATTGAAAGGATCTCTCACCCAGTCATATTGGGAACTGTTTTCAGGAAGTACTTTCTAAAGAATCCGATCAGTGATGAAATATGCTCCTTAATATGTGGAATCACTGAGATCCCTACTGAAAAATCCAGCTAAAAACCAGCATAAGCTGGTAGCTGGTTTTAGCTGGCTTTAGCTGGTTTAAGGTGGTTTACGCTGGTCCTCCCAGCCTGACAAAGCTGGTCATGCTGGTGAGCCAGCTGGTATTCCAGCCTGACCAGCTAAGTCCAGCTAGACCAGCTTAAAATGTGACCAAAACACAGCTAGACCAGCTTGCTACACCAGCAAAACCAGTTTCCCACACCAGCAAAACCAGCTTAAACCAAGCTGGAGACCAGCTAAAACCAGCTCACCAGCTTATGCTGGTCTTAGCTGGATTTTTCAGTAGGGATGGCATCATAGTCATTAGTGTCAACAAATTCATGCAGGTTCTCGAATGAATCAGTATTTCCTTCATCAAGTCGCCTGCCCCACATTGTAAGCTTTCGAGTGAAAGAGCTGATCTTGTCTGTGACCTGAGGCAGGTGTTTATCTTTTCCTTGAAGCTGTAGATTTAGTTCATTTAGCTTTCCAAATATGTCACTCATGTAGGCTAGTTTTGCCAGGAAGTTCTCATTACTAAATTTTTCTGCGAAGTCATACTTGTTCTCCTGCTCCAAAAACATTCTTATCTGCTCTCTGAGTTCAAAGACTCGGGACAAGACTTTTCCTCGTGACAGCCACCTTGCTTCACTGTGAAACAGCACAGCTTGATGTTCAGCTCCCATCTCCTCACAGATAGCAGAGAAGACTCTTGTTTTTAGTGGTCTGGTCTTTATAAAATTGACCACACCTACAATGTCGGTCATAATCTCACTTAATTCAGAGGAAAGGTGCCTTGATGCCAGTGCTTCTCTGTGTATTACACAGTGTGTCCACTCAGCATTAGGTGATGCCTTCTTGATGAGTGCCCGAAGTCCTTTTCTCATCCCTGCCATGGTCTGTGCACCATCACTGCAAACACCAATGCAGTTCTCCCACTTAAGCCCATTCTCAGTCAGGAAGCCGTCCAGTATTTTGTATAGCTCTTCAGCTGTGGCTCTGTCTCTGACATATTTACAAAAAAGTAGATCCTCACACAGGGAGTTTGTCATGTCAAAACGCACATAAGCAATAAACAAACAGTCTTTGTTGCTGTCAGTTGCTTCATCGAACTGTAAAGCAAAACGTTTGTCTTTGAGTTTATCTACCAGCTGTTCTTTAAGATCATTAGCGATGTCATCTATACGTCTGGCGACAGTGTCATTGGACAGAGGGATAGTTTTTAATTTTAAAGCACTTGCGTCATCCAGCATGACAGAGACCATGTCTAATGCAGCAGGCAGTATCAGCTCCTCTGCTATGGAGTGGGGTTTTTTGCATTGAGCAATTTGGTAAGCCACCTTATATGATGCCAACAGTGCTCGCTGGTTTACTGAAGTTGCATTTAAAAAGCGGGATGATTGTCGGCAATATTCGGCACGTTTTCGATGAAAAAACTCAAGCGGCTTATCAGCGTACTTGGGGTGTAATGTCTGTAAGTGCCGCCTTAATTTATTTGGCTTCATACTGTCCGCTGCTAACATTTTTAGACACAGTAAACATACCGGTCTTTCCTCGTCCCCCACCGTAGTCGCAGTGAAGCCAAGCGCAACATACGCTTCGTCATATTTCCTCGTCTTAGCTTTCGGAAGGCTTAACGTGTTTCCCTCATTATCTCCGTCTCTCTCCGACTTTCTTTTCATCCCTGTTAAATATTTTTCCATGGTGTTTGTTATCTACACTTCTTATCTCCTGCTCTGTGATGTGTGCTCTTGTTCGGTGAAAAAAACCCACTTCCTTTACATTTTCCCCGGGGACTCGCGCGCCCCCCCTGGTGGCGCTTCGAGCCCCCCCTGGGGGTCGCGCCCCACTATTTGAGAAGCACTGCTCTAACCTAAAAAAAAGGGCACCTCCCCCCACAAAAAAATGCTACATCCAGACATGTTCGTATTTTGTATTTTAAAACTGCATAACAACATAAGTTATGCGTTACTGGAGAGCAGGGAGACAGTTCTGTCTTTAAACTGTCTCCCTGCTTTTATTACTCAAAACAAAACTGACTCGATGGCGAAAGGTCGGAAGACCAAATCATATCCACCGAGGAAATGTTTTTCGTGTTGTTACAGTAACACTTTGTTTACAGTTTTGCGCTGCTCAGCCTGGATTACAACACAATGCGTCCGATTCGCGAACTGACTCCTTTGAACGGATTCGTTTGAATGAACGGTTAAAACAACAGATCTGTCCCAACACTAAACTCACAAGACGTCACTGTCAGCACAATCAGTCACTTATAGCGCCTCAGAAAGGAGAATGTAAATGTGTTTAGAAAGATTTGCCCTAAATAACAGTCTCAACTAAAAAACATAGACATTTATTACTATGTTAACTTTATGATGAATAAATATTTTATCAGGTCTACCAAATAAGGATTTTATCCTACAAAGCAATAAAAGCCATGGTAAAAAACTGATCAAAGATGATGACAGGAGAGTGTCAGGTAATATCTGTGTCTGATAAATGCATGGTGCAGAGGAGGTTGTAAAACTCTTCAGAAAGACCAGTCATAATTTTTTTAAAAGACTTTGACTTAAATAGTGACATTTTTACATTTAAAATATCTGCTAATGATGAGAACATTTTGATAATTATGTACATATAGAAAATCGGCCTAACATATCGGCCATCAGCTGCCCTGATTTCTAAATATCGGCATCGGCCAGAGAAAAAGCCATATCGGTCGACCTCTACGTGGAAGCATTCCTGACACACACACGCACTCACGCACGCACGCACGCACTCACACACACACACACACACACACACACACACACACACACACACACACACACAGAAATGTATACAGGCTTGTAACCAGGGGTGTTTCCAGCATTGAAGGACATCCGGGGTTTAGCACAGACCATTTTATGTAAATACAGGGATCACAAGCCTAGATAACCCGCTCTAGCTAGCCTAGAACCAACTATAACAGCTATGCTGCACATGTTCAGTGTTTTCTTATTAAATTTTTTTAGAATTGTAATTTAAATCATTTTAATTTTTGGGTGAACAATCCCTTTAAAGTGCCCTATTTTCACACACTAGTTTTGTACATAATATACCAAAAATTCTTCTTTAGTACTTAAGATAATCTTAAAAACACGAGACTTAATGTAGGCCAGAGTTCACGTCACCAAAAGCAGCAGATGTAAGCTGCATTTTATTGATCATAAGCTCATTTTTAAAATAAGCGATAGGAAAGAGCGACAGCAGCACTGATAGCCTAATATCATTTCATTTCTTTACTATTTATGAATATGATTGTGTGTTGAGCGTCTACGACAGGGCTATTCAATTAGTTTGTCATGGGGGCCAGAGATACATCAGTGATGATGACTACATATACATTTAAACATTCTCATGTTGTATTTTGAAACTGCATAACAACAAAATCAGTGCATTGTACAATATACTTTTTCTACAAACATGTATTTTCAAACTGCATACAACAAAACTTGTGCATTGTAATATGACCAAGTAGGCTTTATCTACATCCAGACGTTCGTATTTTGTATTTTAAAACTGCATAACAACATAAGTGCATTGTAAGATACCCGAGTAAGCTTCATTCTACATTTAAAGGGGTAAATAAGAGCCATATCACACTCATTGAGAATTTAACTTATTTACTCACTTAAGTACACATAACCAAAAGTTTATAATATGGAACATAACATTGTTTTATGCACTTTTTGGCAATGCTAATTATTTCACGACCTCTATTTAAACTACAACCGCCATCTTAATAACTGGCAAACATTAAGCTAGCTTCTAATAAGAGAAATTATACTTTTAGATTTCATCAGGGCAGTAAAATCACGTGTATGTTTGTCAGCGCGATACGCATGCAGTGGTGCAGGTGCTGGGCTATGAGCGATGGCCGATTAACTTATGTCACGGGGTGACGACTTTTCAGGGCGGAACCAAAAGTTGAGGAAGTTTGGTTCCGCCCAGATGTTTCCGCCCCGACCGGAAAAATAGAAACACCGGACATCCGGCGGCTCCGCGAAGGTTGTAATCAGCCGATTGGACACAGCTGTGCCTAGTTAAAGAGATCGCCGGGTAATTGGATAACTGGAGTGTAAAGAGAAGTATAAAAAGCACAGTTAGATGACAGTTGGGGGTCTAGTGTGTGCTGAGGAACGGAGCTGTGCTCATTGTTAGACGTGGTGGCTGGCTATATTTCTCTCTCTTCCCCCCTCTCTTGTTGCAGTACGGTGGACCGGCTGGATTTAACGAATAACCCTACGGGTAGAAAGGAACTCTGGTCCAACTAGTATTTTGGAAGGAGTAAAGCGAGAAGGGATTTGACCTCGTTGCACAACGTAAACAAAGGCTATCCGCTGTGAGTATGTCCGTTGGTGTAGCATAACTGGCAGAAACTTACATTGTGTGATCGTTGGAGTCCTCCTTGACTAGGAAGGCGGCCCTACCCCTATAATTAGCGTGGTGGGCGAGCCGCTAGAAGCATACGTCCATACAGCCACAGCAACGCGACTTTGGTCTGGTCGTGTTTGCCATCGCCTCTATGTTAGCCCCAAGCACAGTGGAGGACATCGGGCGTTTCCCTTGTGGTGTTGCACTTACAGTGTGGTGAGTGAGACTTTACAAATCATAAGCTTTTTCACGTTAGAGTGGTGCTGTGTATTTGCTGTGGGTTGCTGTGTGTCTTGTCAGAGAAGCCCCGCACCATCCATTCTCTCCACTGGGCGGAGGACGGAGGGGCCAACGACCTCAGACCTTATTGCCACCATACGCTGTGCGCTGTTTTCAGAGTACGAAGAGACGCAGACCAAGAGCTGTCAAGGACTGTGAGTAAAATACTAGAAGCATTCGTGGTGTAAGCTTACCTGTGTTTGTATTTGTCGCAGAGTCGGAGGCGAAAGGGTCTGCCGCCCCCGTGGTCTCTACGAAAGGGCGCCCCTATCCGGGATTCGATCGGCCTACGGACAGTGGGGATAGGGCAGCGCTCGACCCGGCGAGGTGGTGTGTGACCTTCGCCCCCCTGCTGACCTACAGAAGAACCGACTGTGAACGTGATACTTACCCAGAAAGCTGTAAGCAGCGGAGCCGGTGAGAAACATTCAAAGTTCAGTAACAGTGTTTCTGTGCCCTAGCGATCACCTGTGGAGAGAGAGGAAAACGAGAGTGGATCATTGAAGAACCGACTGTGAACGTAATACCTACCCAGAAAGCTGTAAACAGCGGAGCCGGTGAGAAACATTCAAAGTTCAGTAACAGTGTTTCTGTGTCCTAGCGATCACCTGTGGAGAGAGAGAGGAAAACGAGAGTGAATCATTGAAGAACCGACTGTGAATGTGGTACTTACCCAGAAAGCTGTAAGCAGCGGAGCCGGTGAGAAACATTCAAAGTTCAGTAACAGTGTTTCTGTGTCCTAGCGATCACCTGTGGAGAGAGAGAGGAAAACGAGAGTGAATCATTGAAGAACCGACTGTGAATGTGGTACTTACCCAGAAAGCTGTAAGCAGCGGAGCCGGTGAGAAACATTCAAAGTTCAGTAACAGTGTGTCTGTGCCCTAGCGATCACCTGTGGAGAGAGAGAGGAAAACGAGAGTGAATCATTGAAGAACCGACTGTGAACGTGATACCTACCCAGAAAGCTGTAAACAGCGGAGCCGGTGAGAAACATTCAAAGTTCAGTAACAGTGTTTCTGTGTCCTAGCGATCACCTGTGGAGAGAGAGAGGAAAACGAGAGTGAATCATTGAAGAACCGACTGTGAACGTGATACTTACCCAGAAAGCTGTAAGCAGCGGAGCCGGTGAGAAACATTCAAAGTTCAGTAACAGTGTTTCTGTGCCCTAGCGATCACCTGTGGAGAGAGAGAGGAAAACGAGAGTGAATCAGTAAAGAGCCGACTGTGAACGGGATACCCACCCAGAAAAGCTGTAAGCAGCGGAGCCGGTGAGAAACGTTCGTAGTCCAGTAACAGTGTCTTTGTTGTCCTAGTGGCCGCCTGTGGAGAGAGAGAGGAAGGCGAGAGTGAACCATTGGGCACGGACAGTGGGAAAGACCTCTACCAGTCACACCAAAATTGTCTGCCTCCAGGAGAGAAGAAGGAGGGCGCCACGGCTAGCAGGGTCCAGGCGGGAGCCTGACGTTTCCCTCTTTCCCCGTGGACGGTGGTTGGCACCCCTGTTGCTCTTGTCCCTGTCTGTCCGTGGCTGTAGTCTCCCTGGAGGGAGGAGAAGAAGCCTATTAGTTTTAAATTTCCCTTCCCCAATTTCCCCAGTCCTTTTAAGTATTTAAATTCAATAAAGCTTGTTTTAAATTTTACTCACCTGTTTCCGTGTTTGTCTGGTCATTGGGTTGGCTTTGGGGACCTCCTCGGGTGGGAGTTAAAAAGGGGCGTGGCTTAGTCAAACACAGCCAGCCCCTAGTGGTGACAGATTTTGGCGTAGTCGGCAGGGTCCCACCTCGAGTTGAGTAACCAAGGTCACCCAATGACTGACAACGCGGGGCCGGCAGCCCCACCCCGTGCCACACCCGTTATCATGGGCAGCCAATGGGTCCAGAGATATGGAGGAGCAGAGTCGGAGGTACGCCTGACCGAATGGAAGGCCCAACTGGAGTACTTAGCCGACTTGCAGGGCCTTAGCGCCGCCCAGCGGCTCCAATTTGTGTTGAACTCCCTAGAAGGAGAAGCACGGCGGGAGGTACAAGCCGCCCCCGAAGCAATTAGAGCCACCGCCCAGACTGTGTTCCAGTTCCTTGCTGAACAATATGGTGACCATACCCCCGTAGCTGTCCTCCGTTCACAATTTTTTAATTGTAAGCAAGGCCCCCGACAACCTATCCGAGCTTTTGCCCTCAGGCTGCGGGAGCAGTTCACTCGCCTGCAAGCCCGACGAGACCATGGGCTAGGAGATGGAGAGGCTTTGTTACGCGACCAGTTCCTCCTGGGGATGAAAGAAGGCCCCGTGAGACAAAGTCTGAGGGTCCAGTTTCGGAGGGACCCCGGGCTTACCTTCGAAGATCTAAAGAAGGAGGCGCTGGCCCTGGAGGGTGATGAGGTCGAAGTAACCGAAACCCCTGTATGTGCAGCTGTAAGTGGGAACACAGCAGCGCCACCTGAACACGCAGATTGGAAGCAAGCCCTGAGGGTAGAGTTGTTGAAAGATGTCCGAGAGCAGATGTCGGAACTATCTAAGACCCTCTTGGGAGAACTTCGCCAAAGTAGGGCGCGAGAGGAACCGAGGCCGGCACCCCGAGAGCGAGCTTACTCTGAGAGGGGCCGAGAGCCACCGGGACGCCCGAATCGTTTGAACCGGCCCCGCTTCGAGTGGGATGACCAAGGGCGGCCAATCTGCAATCGTTGTGGAGAACCAGGGCATTATAGTCGCCAGTGTGGGCCTCGCAGGGCATCGGAGGGGGGTTTTTAAGACGACCGGCCACAGTGGGTCGTGTGGCCGGGACCCCTAGAGAAGACCCTGGAAGACGTGATAATTCTAGAGACCAGATGGTTGGGCACAGCCCAATGGCGGAGGTGAAGGTATGTGGCAAGACAGTACAGTGCCTAGTAGATACGGGCTCTCAAGTGACATTGTTTGCGGAAAGTCTCTCGCAGGAAGTATTTGGGAAGCAGAGTACCCAAGGAGGGGAGGCCCCCTGGCTGACGTTGCGGGGCGCCAACGGCCTAGAGATCCCTTATATTGGCTACCGGCTGACGGACTTAGAAGTTCATGGGGTGTTGGTTCCCCAAAAAGGAGTGATTATCGTGGAGGACAGATGTTTGGGTGTCCATCGAGCCCTATTAGGTATGAACGTCCTCTCCGAATGTTGGGAGGAGTTATTTCGGGCTAAGCCCGGCCCTAGGATCTCTCCTGTCGAGAGGCCCCTATGGGAGCAAGTAGTAGCCGACTGTCGTCGGGTCCAGATGACCCAGGTCCGCAGAGGCCGGGAAGAGGTAGGAAGAGTGATGTGTCGCTTTGCTCTGTCTATCCCCCCTAGGAGTGAGGCCATGGTGTGGGTGAGAGTAGCCCCCCGAGGAGTTGGCCCCGAAGAATGGGTATTGGTTGAACCTCACGCCGATTGTCCCCAAGTGGAAGTAGCACGAGGCCTAGCGGCGGTCCGCCGGGGGAGGGTCCCTGTGAAGGTCCGAAATGACCACCCCTACCCAGTACACTTACACCGACACCAGCGGCTGGCCCGATTAACGGGGGTTGCGCCCCATCAGGTGAGGGAGGAGAGAGATGTTAGTTTCCGTCAGGTGTGCCCCACTGTCATCGAGGTGGCCCTGACCCAGATGGAAGCCCCTTCGAACAACGGGGGGAGGGACGTGCCGAGGCACTTGGCAGGTGAGTCCCTGCAAGGGGAAGAGTTGGAACAGGCGCAGACACAAAGACTCCAAGCCCTCCTTCAGAAATGGCAACATGTGTTTGCAAGACACGAGGAGGATTATGGGTGCACTAAGGTGGTGGAACATCATATACCGACTGGAGATGCAGGACCCAGTAGAGAGAGGTACCGGCCGATCCCACCCACCTTGTATACAGAGGTACGCTCACTATTGCAGGGTATGCTGGAGCGAGGCGTCGTCCGGGAAAGCAGTAGCCCATGGGCAGCCCCCATCGTACTTGTGCAGAAAAAGTCAGGAGCTTGGAGGTTTTGTGTGGACTATCGGAAGCTTAACCTGGTGACCAAGAAAGACGCTTTTCCCCTACCCCGGATTGAAGACTCCCTTGCCGGTCTCACACGGTCTGCTTGGTACTCCACTTTGGATCTGGCCAGTGGATATTGGCAGGTGCCAGTGGCCGAGGCCGATAGAGAGAAGACCGCCTTTACGACCCCGTTCGGATTATTCGAGTGGGAACGGATGCCTTTCGGGCTCTGTAACGCTCCAGCCACGTTCCAACGCCTCATGCAGCGCTGTCTTGGAGGTCAGTTAATGGAGTCAGTCTTGGTATATTTGGATGATGTAATTGTGTATTCCCCAGATTTCGATTCCCACCAGGCGATGGAGAAATATGGGCTGAAGTTGCAACCCGACAAATGCCATCTGTTGAGGCGGGAAGTCCAGTTCCTGGGCCACGTGGTCAGCGCTGCTGGGGTGGCCGTAGACCCTGGGAAGGTCTCCGCGGTAAGAGATTGGAGTGCACCCAAGACTGTGAGGCAAGTGCGGTCATTTCTAGGGTTTGTGGGATACTACAGACGGTTCATAAAAGATTTTTCAAAGATTGCCAAGCCACTTAACCAGCTACTGGTCGGCACAGGGCGAAACCGGGGACGGGGGTCACCCCCTATCGATTGGGATGAGTTCTGCGAGGGGGCATTTCAGAGATTGAAACAGGAATTGTTACAGGCTCCTATCTTGGCCTATGCAGACTTTACCCAACCATTTCTCTTGTATACAGACGCTAGCAACTTGGGGCTGGGAGCAGTCTTGGCCCAACGACAAGCGGGTACGGAACGGGTGATCGCCTACGCAAGCCGAAGCCTCCACCCAGCGGAGAGGAACGACGCGAACTACAGCTCATTCAAACTGGAACTGCTGGCCCTGAAGTGGGCCCTGAGTGAGAAGTTCAAGGACTACCTCTGGGGTGCTAAGGTAACGGTGATTACAGACAATAACCCTCTGGTACATTTACAGACAGCGAAGTTGGGGGCTGTGGAGCAGCGCTGGGTGGCACAACTTGCCAATTTCGACTACCAACTGCAGTATCGGCCAGGGCGGGAACACACGAACGCGGATGTCTTGTCCCGATTGCCAGAGGAGGACAGCCCCGGTTGCTGTGATGGCCAAGAAGAGGAAAGCCAGAGGGAAGGCTATCTGATAGGGGTCGTGGAAGCACCAGGAGGCCAGCAAGAGGCGGTACCCGGGAGCTGGGGTTGGGACCCCTGCCGGTGGAAGGAAAGACAGGCCCAGGATCAGGATGTATGGCAGGTGAAGATGTGGGTGGAGCAAGGACGGCGGCCAACGTCGTCCGAGAGGCTGACCCAGACAGAGACGGGAAAAAGACTGCTGGGACAGTGGGACAAGCTGGAGATACAGGAAGGGGTGCTTTGCCGAAAAGTTAGTGATCCGAAGCTGGACGAGGAGGTGCGTCAGATCGTGGTGCCCGCCGACCAAACAACAGCCCTGGTGTCTGCTTACCATGACCAGCTGGGACACCAGGGACAAGAACGGACAGTATCGCTGCTGCGCAGGTTCTTCTACTGGCCGGGGCTGGAAGCATCAGTACGTAGCTTGGTCCAAGCTTGCCCCAGGTGTATGTTGTTTAAATCTCGACGAGAGGCCCGAGCGCCGATGATACCCATATGTGCCAAAGCCCCCCTTCACATCATGGCGATGGATTTCCTGACACTGGGCCGGCCACAGGACCGCTATCCGAACATCTTAGTAATCACCGACCTGTTTACGAAGTATGCATGGGCAGTCCCCACCCTCGATCAGACGGCAAGTACCACCGCAACGGCTTTATGGCGGCACGTCTTCCAAACGTTCGGATGTCCAGAGTTCTTACACTCAGACCAAGGGGCCAATTTCGAATCAAGGGTGATCCGGGAATTATGCCAGCTGTATGGGTGCACGAAGACCCATACGACGTCATATCACCCTCAAGGAAACGGCTGCTGCGAGAGGTTTAATCAAACCCTGTTGGGGCTCTTAGGGACCTTGGATCAACGGAAGCAGAGTGATTGGGTGAGTGCTCTACCGAACCTCTTACAAGCTTATAATAACAGCATTCATAGTACGACGGGGTATGCCCCCACTTATCTGATGTTCGGTAGGCATGTGCGGATGCCGACGGACCTGGTCCTGGGAGCGGCCGCGGGCCAGGAGGAAGGAAGCGTGGCGGAATGGGTGGGGCGCCACCACCAACGGCTGCACTTCGCCTACGAGCAGGTATCCCAGAAAATACGGGCCACAGGAGAAAAGAACAAGCGGTTGTACGACCGGACGGCCCGGGAAGCCCCCTTGTTACCAGGAGAGAGAGTCCTGGTACGAGACAACCGGCGGCAGGGCAAAGGAAAGTTGAGCGACCGTTGGGAGGCCACCCCGTACGTAGTCTGCAGGCAGCAGAGACCGGGCCAGCCGGTGTATACCATCCGGCCGGAAGGAAAGGCCGGCCCGGAACGGGTGGTACACCGAAACATGATTCGCCCTTGTCCAAATTATCCCGAGGTCACGGAGGAGGTAGTTGCGGAGCCGGCACCGACGGCCCCCTGGATGGAAGGATGGGCTGTGGTACCAGGCTTACCTGTGGTGGCACCACCCCCGGCCGCCCCAGGAGAGCCAGAACTAGCACCTGAGCCAGTTGAACCCCCGGCCGCCCAGAGGCAGCCAGGACCAGCACCAGAGCCAGCCGAACCCCCGGCCGCCCAAAGACAACCTGAGGTTGTGCCCGAGCCCGCCGAACCTGACTCCCCTGTAAGGCGCTCCCAACGGGAGAACCGCGGCCGGCCCCCTTCCCGCTATGGTGAGTGGACTACTCAAAGGCATTCCAGGGACTGGAATGTATTGGCGGGGGAGGATGTCACGGGGTGACGACTTTTCAGGGCGGAACCAAAAGTTGAGGAAGTTTGGTTCCGCCCGGATGTTTCCGCCCCGACCGGAAAAATAGAAACACCGGACATCCGGCGGCTCCGCGAAGGTTGTAATCAGCCGATTGGGCACAGCTGTGCCTAGTTAAAGAGATCGCCGGGTAATTGGATAACTGGAGTGTAAAGAGAAGTATAAAAAGCACAGTTAGATGACAGTTGGGGGTCTAGTGTGTGCTGAGGAACGGAGCTGTGCTCATTGTTAGACGTGGTGGCTGGCTATATTTCTCTCTCTTCCCCCCTCTCTTGTTGCAGTACGGTGGACCGGCTGGATTTAACGAATAACCCTACGGGTAGAAAGGAACTCTGGTCCAACTAGTATTTTGGAAGGAGTAAAGCGAGAAGGGATTTGACCTCGTTGCACAACGTAAACAAAGGCTATCCGCTGTGAGTATGTCCGTTGGTGTAGCATAACTGGCAGAAACTTACATTGTGTGATCGTTGGAGTCCTCCTTGACTAGGAAGGCGGCCCTACCCCTATAATTAGCGTGGTGGGCGAGCCGCTAGAAGCATACGTCCATACAGCCACAGCAACGCGACTTTGGTCTGGTCGTGTTTGCCATCGCCTCTATGTTAGCCCCAAGCACAGTGGAGGACATCGGGCGTTTCCCTTGTGGTGTTGCACTTACAGTGTGGTGAGTTAGACTTTACAAATCATAAGCTTTTTCACGTTAGAGTGGTGCTGTGTATTTGCTGTGGGTTGCTGTGTGTCTTGTCAGAGAAGCCCCGCACCATCCATTCTCTCCACTGGGCGGAGGACGGAGGGGCCAACGACCTCAGACCTTATTGCCACCATACGCTGTGCGCTGTTTTCAGAGTACGAAGAGACGCAGACCAAGAGCTGTCAAGGACTGTGAGTAAAATACTAGAAGCATTCGTGGTGTAAGCTTACCTGTGTTTGTATTTGTCGCAGAGTCGGAGGCGAAAGGGTCTGCCGCCCCCGTGGTCTCTACGAAAGGGCGCCCCTATCCGGGATTCGATCGGCCTACGGACAGTGGGGATAGGGCAGCGCTCGACCCGGCGAGGTGGTGTGTGACCTTCGCCCCCCTGCTGACCTACAGAAGAACCGACTGTGAACGTGATACTTACCCAGAAAGCTGTAAGCAGCGGAGCCGGTGAGAAACATTCAAAGTTCAGTAACAGTGTTTCTGTGCCCTAGCGATCACCTGTGGAGAGAGAGAGGAAAACGAGAGTGAATCATTGAAGAACCGACTGTGAACGTAATACCTACCCAGAAAGCTGTAAACAGCGGAGCCGGTGAGAAACATTCAAAGTTCAGTAACAGTGTTTCTGTGTCCTAGCGATCACCTGTGGAGAGAGAGAGGAAAACGAGAGTGGATCATTGAAGAACCGACTGTGAATGTGGTACTTACCCAGAAAGCTGTAAGCAGCGGAGCCGGTGAGAAACATTCAAAGTTCAGTAACAGTGTTTCTGTGTCCTAGCGATCACCTGTGGAGAGAGAGAGGAAAACGAGAGTGGATCATTGAAGAACCGACTGTGAATGTGGTACTTACCCAGAAAGCTGTAAGCAGCGGAGCCGGTGAGAAACATTCAAAGTTCAGTAACAGTGTTTCTGTGCCCTAGCGATCACCTGTGGAGAGAGAGAGGAAAACGAGAGTGAATCATTGAAGAACCGACTGTGAACGTAATACCTACCCAGAAAGCTGTAAACAGCGGAGCCGGTGAGAAACATTCAAAGTTCAGTAACAGTGTTTCTGTGTCCTAGCGATCACCTGTGGAGAGAGAGAGGAAAACGAGAGTGAATCATTGAAGAACCGACTGTGAACGTGATACTTACCCAGAAAGCTGTAAGCAGCGGAGCCGGTGAGAAACATTCAAAGTTCAGTAACAGTGTTTCTGTGCCCTAGCGATCACCTGTGGAGAGAGAGAGGAAAACGAGAGTGAATCAGTAAAGAGCCGACTGTGAACGGGATACCCACCCAGAAAAGCTGTAAGCAGCGGAGCCGGTGAGAAACGTTCGTAGTCCAGTAACAGTGTCTTTGTTGTCCTAGTGGCCGCCTGTGGAGAGAGAGAGGAAGGCGAGAGTGAACCATTGGGCACGGACAGTGGGAAAGACCTCTACCAGTCACACCAAAATTGTCTGCCTCCAGGAGAGAAGAAGGAGGGCGCCACGGCTAGCAGGGTCCAGGCGGGAGCCTGACGTTTCCCTCTTTCCCCGTGGACGGTGGTTGGCACCCCTGTTGCTCTTGTCCCTGTCTGTCCGTGGCTGTAGTCTCCCTGGAGGGAGGAGAAGAAGCCTATTAGTTTTAAATTTCCCTTCCCCAATTTCCCCAGTCCTTTTAAGTATTTAAATTCAATAAAGCTTGTTTTAAATTTTACTCACCTGTTTCCGTGTTTGTCTGGTCATTGGGTTGGCTTTGGGGACCTCCTCGAGGTGGGAGTTAAAAAGGGGCGTGGCTTAGTCAAACACAGCCAGCCCCTAGTGGTGACACTTACTCGTTTAAATTGCATTCTTGTGTGAGAACGATGACTCGCATAATATTTGAGCCTTTGTCTGCTTTGAACTTAGGAGAAACGCCAGGATCTTTTATCTAGTTCACAAAAATCGTTTCCTTTATTAAGACATCTAATGTCATTGTGATCATTGAGCCGACATATCAGACAACAACTGTCGGAAGAGGAGTTGTTGTAAGCTGGAAATACAATAAACAGCCATAGAGTCCGTGGTCTCTGCATCTTGACGCGGGCAGACCAAAGCGCGAATACACGTGAAGGGGTGACTCGCGCTCTGCATCTCATGCAACAACATATGCACGCGCATCAAGATTGCGACCCTGTCCTCTTGCTTTCCATGTGAAATCAATGCTTCGCTGAGTGATTGACAGCATAATGATTGACAGCATAATGCAATCGATCGTGTTCCCGTTAGTTAAGCATACGATGATATATAACTTTCTTATCTGAAGATTATGTAAATATACGCAGTCTTCTAGCTGTGGCAAGCTGTGTTTTAATGTGTCATACATTTCTCAAAGTCATGACTGTTTAAATACACTTGGCATAACATGCATGATTTAAGGTAAAGTGACACTTTTTCGCGTCAATTCACAATCATTTAAACCATGCAGCTGTTATAGAGCCGATGCCAAACGATCACTGCTACGCGAGGACGCGAAACTGACGTCTTTACAAATTAATACGTTTACAATGTATTACATTGATGAAAAACGGAATTAAACTTGTCATGTTATATATTACTGAAATAAAAGAAAGGGTTTTACGTCTGAATCCCCGAAACATTCCTACCTGTACTGCACGTTCTCCAGAGAGCTCGCGTTGATTCACGCCTTCAGAATATAACATCCATTTGCAGTTTTGTACACAAACGTATATGAGAAATATTAATATTCCATCGGATTTAGTATCAAATAATCCTCAGTATATATAGTTTTCAATAGGCACGGACTTAGTTTCAGTCTAGTCACGTGTGAAGGCAAGGCAATTGAACACGCTTGGGCTGCCCTCTAGTGGTAAAAGCTATATGACATTTTTATTTTTACATAGGATTTTATTGGACATTTTAAAGTGAAAATAACATAATATAGACATGTTACTGCAATGTTTTTTTATCTTGGCCATGTTCACATTGGAGTTCCGAGTTCATATTAAAAAAATTATAAAGATATGTTACAGACAATCTGAGATATGAACTACTTCCTGTTTGGGGACTACGCCATAGGTATATTTTGACCTGTTTTGGGCAAATGCTTCCGAAAATCAAAAATCCTTCTAGTAACTTTTGTGAGGCTTGGTCCAAGGATCGTGTACGTGGAATTTCTTGAAGTTTGGACAAAATTTGTGACCTGTGAAACTTTTTAAAGGTTTTGTGTTCTATCCAATATGGTGGCCGAACGACATGGATCTGTGACTTCATCTTCTCAAGGAACTTACACCGGTACTGCCCGAACATTTTAAAGTTTGAACGGTGTCTCTGTGTCAAACGGTCTGGTCGCTAGAGCTGGCCAAAAAAATCTACCCGGGAAAAATAATAATAATAAAACTTAAGAAGAACAACTAGAAAATGCATTTCGGGACGAACTGCAAAAGTGTGCTGGCTCTTGTGCCGCCGATTTAGTTTGTGCATCCTCACATTGGAGTCCCAAGTTCATGTACAAAGTTTGGTTTCAATACGTGAAAGCGTTCCTGAGATAAACTACTTCCTGTTTTGGCGGCGTCGACGCACATTTAGTTTTTGCGGTTAACTTATTTACTCACTTAAGTACACATAACCAAAAGTTTATAATATGGAATATAACATTGTTTTATGCAGTTTTTTGTCAATGCTAATTATTTCACGACCTCTATTTAAACTACAACCGCCATTTTAATAGCTGGCAAACATTAGGCTAGCTTCTAATAAGAGAAATTATACTTTTAGATTTCGTCAGGGCAGTAAAATCAGGTGTATGTTTGTCAGCGCGATACGCATGCAGTGGTGCAGGTGCTGGGCTGTGAGCGATGGGCGATTAACTTACTATCTGTCTGATTATTTAGGCTTCAACGTGGCAAACTCAGCCTAGATTCATGAAGATTTTAACAGAGGTGGAAAGAGTAGCCAAAAACTTTACTGAAGTTAAAGTAAAAGTAACTAAATAAATAATTACTCAAGTAGAAGTAAAAAGTATGCAATGAAAATAATACTCAAGTAGCGAGTTACTAGTTACTCATGAAAAAATAAATCTAGATATATGCACACACACGCACACACACACGCACACACACACACACACACACACACACACACACACACACACACACACACACACACACACGCAGTGCCCTCCATAAGTATCAGAACAATAAAGACAAGCTTTTTCTGTTTGATGTGGAGACCAGAAATTAGTAAGATAAATATCAGTATGCCAGAAGTTTAGAATGTCACATTTTATTAACCTTTGTTTATGTTTCAACACATACATGCTTTAACAACAAAGAACAACAGCATTAAATGCTGACTTATGTGTATTGTACACAAATGCACATAAGTGAATCAAACTGATCATACTGTAGAAGTGCCCTTCATAAGTATTCTTCTGTTTGTTGTGGAGTCAAGAAATAATGCTTTTCATGTGTAAACAGTCAGGACACAGCTCAGTGCCCATTAAAAAAAATAATGTGACAGATTCTGTACTTTTGTCTCATGTCCATCTGTTAATGTTTAGACATTTCTTGACTCCACAACAAACAGAAGAATACTTATGAAGGGCACTTCTACAGTATGTGTAAAACTGCAACATACACCAACAGTACAGAAAAAGAATACAAGCACAGAATAGACAAGCATTTCAAACTAGAAAATGCATTTCGGGACGAACTGCAAAAGTGTGCTTGCTCTGGTGCCGCCGATTTAGTTTGTGCATCCTCACATTGGAGTCCCAAGTTCATGTACAAAGTTTGGTTTCAATACGTAAAAGCGTTCCTGAGATATAAAGTACTTCCTGTTTGGCAGCGTAAAATTTTAGGAAAAAATGGTTCTTTTGATGTTGTGCATCCTCACATTGGAGACCGAAATTCATGTACAAAGTTTGGTTTCAATACGTGAAATCATTCCTGAGATATAAACTACTTCCTGTTTTGGCGGCGTCCACGCACATTTAGTTTGGCCTGTGACGGGCAAACGCTTCCGAAAATCAAAAATCCTTCTAGTAACTTTTGTGAGGCTTGGTCCAAGGATCGTGTACATGGAATTTCGTGAAGTTTGGACAAAATTTGTGACCTGTGAAACTTTAAGGTTTCCAATATGGCGGACGAACGACATGGATCTGTGACTTCATCTTCTCAAGCAACTTACACCGGAACTGCCCGAACATTTTAAAAACACACACACACACACACACACACACACACACACACACACACACACACACAGAAATGTATACAGACTTGTAACAACTGTTTCTCTAAAATTTACCATAAAAAAAATATTTCACTCAGTGATTGACAGCATAATGCAATCAATCGTGTTCCCGTTCAACAGTAACTAAGCATCAGGGACGTGCACAGGAATTTTAAGGGGCAGTTGCTCTAACCTAAAAAAAAGGGCACCTCCCTCCACAAAAAAATGCTACATCCAGACATGTTCGTATTTTGAATTTTAAAACTGCATAACAACATAAGTTATGCGTTACTGGAGAGCAGGGAGACAGTTCTGTCTTTAAACTGTCTCCCTGCTTTTATTACTCAAAACAAAACTGACTCGATGGCGAAAGGTCGGAAGACCAAATCATATCCACCGAGGAAATGTTTTTCGTGTTGTTACAGTAACACTTTGTTTACAGTTTTGCGCTGCTCAGCCTGGATTAGAACACAGCGCGTCCGATTCGCGAACTGACTCCTTTGAACGGATTCGTTTGAATGAACGGTTGAAACAACAGATCTGTCCCAACACTAAACTCACAAGACGTCACTGTCAGCACAATCACTCACTTATAGCGCCTCAGAAAGGAGAATGTAAATCTGTTTAGAAAGATTTGCCCTAAATAACAGTCTCAACTAAAAAACATAGACATTTACTATGTTAACTTTATGATGAATAAATAATTTATCAGGTCTACCAAATAAGGATTTTATCCTACAAAGCACTAAAAGTCATGGTAAAAAACTGATCAAAGATGATGACAGAAGAGTGTCAGGTAATATCTGTGTCTGATAAATGCATGGTGCAGAGGAGGTTGTAAAACTCTTCAGAAAGACCAGTCATAATTTTTTAAAATACTTTGACTTAAATAGTGACATTTTTACATTTAAAATATCTGCTAATGATGAGAACATTTTGATAATTATGTACATATAGAAAATCGGCCTAACATATCGGCCATCAGCTGCCCTGATTTCTAAATATCGGCATTGGCCAGAGAAAAAGCCATATCGGTCGACCTCTACGTGAAAGCATTCCTGACACACACACACACGCACGCACGCACGCACACACGCACACACACACACAGAAATGTATACAGGCTTGTAACCAGGGGTGTTTCCAGCATTGAAGGACATCCGGGGTTTAGCACAGACCATTTTATGTAAATACAGGGATCACAAGCCTAGATAACCCGCTCTAGCTAGCCTAGAACCAACTATAACAGCTATGCTGCACATGTTCAGTGTTTTCTTATTAAATTTTTTTAGAATTGTAATTTAAATAATTTTAATTTTTGGGTGAACAATCCCTTTAAAGTGTCCTATTTTCACACACTAGTTTTGTACATAATATACCAAAAATTCTTCTTTAGTACTTAAGATAATCTTAAAAACATGAGACTTAATGTAGGCCAGAGTTCACGTCACCAAAAGCAGCAGATGTAAGCTGCATTTTATTGATCATAAGCTCATTTTTAAAATAAGCGATAGGAAAGAGCGACAGCAGCACTGATAGCCTAATATCATTTCATTTCTTTACTATTTATGAATATGATTGTGTGTTGAGCGTCTACGACAGGGCTATTCAATTAGTTTGTCATGGGGGCCAGAGATACATCAGTGATGATGACTACATATACATTTAAACATTCTCATGTTGTATTTTGAAACTGCATAACAACAAAATCAGTGCATTGTACAATATACTTTTTCTACAAACATGTATTTTCAAACTGCATACAACAAAACTTGTGCATTGTAATATGACCAAGTAGGCTTTATCTACATCCAGACGTTCGTATTTTGTATTTTAAAACTGCATAACAACATAAGTGCATTGTAAGATACCCGAGTAAGCTTTATTCTTCATTTAAAGGGGTAAATAAGAGCCATATCACACTCATTGAGAATTTAACTTATTTACTCACTTAAGTACACATAACCAAAAGTTTATAATATGGAACATAACATTGTTTTATGCACTTTTTGGCAATGCTAATTATTTCACGACCTCTATTTAAACTACAACCGCCATCTTAATAACTGGCAAACATTAAGCTAGCTTCTAATAAGAGAAATTATACTTTTAGATTTCATCAGGGCAGTAAAATCACGTGTATGTTTGTCAGCGCGATACGCATGCAGTGGTGCAGGTGCTGGGCTGTGAGCGATGGGCGATTAACTTACACGTTTAAATTGCATTCTTGTGTGAGAACGATGACTCGCATAATATTTGAGCCTTTGTCTGCTTTGAACTTCGGAGAAACGCCAGGATCTTTTATCTAGTTCACAAAAATCGTTTCCTTTATTAAGACATCTAATGTCATTGTGATCGTTGAGCCGACATATCAGACAACAACTGTCGGAAGAGGAGTTGTTGTAAGCTGGAAATACAATAAATAAAGTTAAAACAGCCATAGAGTCCGTGGTCTCTGCATCTTGACGCGGGCAGACCAAAGCGCGAATACACGTGAAGGGGTGACTCGCGCTCTGCATCTCATGCAACAACATATGCACGCGCATCAAGATTGCGACCCTGTCCTCTTGCTTTCCATGTGAAATCAATGCTTCGCTGAGTGATTGACAGCATAATGATTGACAGCATAATGCAATCGATCGTGTTCCCGTTAGTTAAGCATACGATGATATATAACTTTCTTATCTGAAGATTATGTAAATATACGCAGTCTTCTAGCTGTGGCAAGCTGTGTTTTAATGTCTCATACATTTCTCAAAGTCATGACTGTTTACGTTAAATACACTTGGCATAACATGCATGATTTAAGGTAAAGTGACACTTTTTCGCGTCAATTCACAATCATTTAAACCATGCAGCTGTTATAGAGCCGATGCCAAACGATCACTGCTACGCGAGGACGCGAAATTGACGTCTTTACAAACTAATACGTTTACAATGTATTACATTGATGAAAAACGGAATTAAACTTGTCATGTTATATATTACTGAAATAAAAGAAAGGGTTTTACGTCTGAATCCCCGAAACATTCCTACCTGTACTGCACGTTCTCCAGAGAGCTCGCGTTGATTCACGCCTTCAGAATATAACATCCATTTGCAGTTTTGTACACAAATGTATATGAGAAATATTAATATTCCATTGGATTTAGTATCAAATAATCCTCAGTATATATAGTTTTCAATAGGCACGGACTAAGTTTCGGTCTAGTCACGTGTGAAGGCAAGGCAATTAAACACGCTTGGGCTGCCCTCTAGTGGTAAAAGCTATATGACATTTTTATTTTTACATAGGATTTTATTGGACATTTTAAAGTGAAAATAACATAATATAGACATGTTACTGCAATGTTTTTTTATCTTGGCCATGTTCACATTGGAGTTCCGAGTTCATATTAAAAAAATTATAAAGATATGTTACAGACAATCTGAGATATGAACTACTTCCTGTTTGGGGACTACGCCATAGGTATATTTTGACCTGTTTTGGGCAAATGCTTCCGAAAATCAAAAATCCTTCTAGTAACTTTTGTGAGGCTTGGTCCAAGGATCGTGTACGTGGAATTTCTTGAAGTTTGGACAAAATTTGTGACCTGTGAAACTTTTTAAAGGTTTTGTGTTCTATCCAATATGGTGGCCGAACGACATGGATCTGTGACTTCATCTTCTCAAGCAACTTACACCGGTACTGCCCGAACATTTTAAAGTTTGAACGGTGTCTCTGCGTCAAACGGTCTGGTCGCTAGAGCTGGCCAAAAAAATCTACCCGGGAAAAATAATAAAAATAACTAGAAAATGCATTTCGGGACGAACTGCAAAAGTGTGCTTGCTCTGGTGCCGCCGATTTAGTTTGTGCATCCTCACATTGGAGTCCCAAGTTCATGTACAAAGTTTGGTTTCAATACGTGAAAGCGTTCCTGAGATAAACTACTTCCTGTTTTGGCGGCGTCGACGCACATTTAGTTTTTGCGGTTAACTTATTTACTCACTTAAGTACACATAACCAAAAGTTTATAATATGGAATATAACATTGTTTTATGCAGTTTTTTGTCAATGCTAATTATTTCACGACCTCTATTTAAACTACAACCGCCATTTTAATAGCTGGCAAACATTAGGCTAGCTTCTAATAAGAGAAATTATACTTTTAGATTTCGTCAGGGCAGTAAAATCAGGTGTATGTTTGTCAGCGCGATACGCATGCAGTGGTGCAGGTGCTGGGCTGTGAGCGATGGGCGATTAACTTACTATCTGTCTGATTATTTAGGCTTCAACGTGGCAAACTCAGCCTAGATTCATGAAGATTTTAACAGAGGTGGAAAGAGTAGCCAAAAACTTTACTGAAGTTAAAGTAAAAGTAACTAAATAAATAATTACTCAAGTAGAAGTAAAAAGTATGCAATGAAAATAATACTCAAGTAGCGAGTTACTAGTTACTCATGAAAAAATAAATCTAGATATATGCACACACACGCACACACACACGCACACACACACACGCGCACACACACACGCACACACACACACACACACACGCAGTGCCCTCCATAAGTATCAGAACAATAAAGACAAGCTTTTTCTGTTTGATGTGGAGACCAGAAATTGGTAAGATAAATATCAGTATGCCAGAAGTTTAGAATGTCACATTTTATTAACCTTTGTTTATGTTTCAACACATACATGCTTTAACAACAAAGAACAACAGCATTAAATGCTGACTTATGTGTATTGTACACAAATGCACATAAGTGAATCAAACTGATCCTACATATTTTATGCTTTTCATGTGTAAACAGTCAGGACACAGCTCAGTGCCCATTAAAAAAAATAATGTGACAGATTCTGTACTTTTGTCTCATGTTCATCTTTTAATGTTTAGACATTTCTTGACTCCACAACAAACAGAAGAATACTTATGAAGGGCATTTCTACAGTATGTGTAAAACTGCAACATACACCAACAGTACAGAAAAAGAATACAAGCACAGAATAGACAAGCATTTCAAATTAACAAATTAACTTTAGTCTCAATGTTGATGTAGCTTGTAGCTGAAATATCAGACAAGTAAACTGACAACAGTTTTGTATATGTATAAAGTTGGAATCTCCTAAGATGGTCTGAGGACATTGACAGTTTACACTATAACAAAACTCATGTTTTCTTACGTTGTCATGTCACGTGTGTTTTGTGAGAATCACTTACATCATACAGTACATTAAACAGCGAATCAGACGTCAATCATCGATGGATTTTCTTCAATCTGTGCTACAGTGTTTCTGGAGGTTGCACGCGTTTAACTGTGTCTGACGACGAACAGGTCGGCGGTCGCGCGTATGTAATGGCGGGTACATGTGTGAAGTTTTGCTTTTAGTTAAAAGATTGGTAAATTCATTTCCACGTCACCCAACACTGGTTATATTCTGCGTGTTTCTACATAGGTTACGAGTAAAACAGCTTCGGACGATTCCGTGTTTGAAGCGATCTGAACAATTCATTCAAACTGATTCGCGAACCACTTTAAAACATTTGGCCCATTCGCTTTGTAAATAGTCGACTCAAAAGACTCATTTATTTGAAACACTTTGTAATGAAAACGACTCAAATGAGTCATTAATCCGCGAATGCGCCAGAAACACAAGATAGCAATTTAAAAATAAAATACAAATTTCGTAATTAATTAAAATACCGATGCCAAACGATCACTGCTACGCGAGGACGCGAAACTGACGTCTTTACAAACTAATACGTTTACAATGTATTACATTGATGAAAAAGGGAATTAAACTTGTCGTGCCATATATCACTGAAATAAAAGAAAGGGATTAAAATATGTCTGAATCATATAATTCCTACCTGTATGTGAAAATGCACGTTCTCCAGAGAGCTCGCGTTGATTCAAGCATTCAGAATATAAAATCCATTTGCAGTTTTGCGTCCGAAACCGCATACTGTATAGTGAATAAGATGAAGTTTACGATTCTAAAAATATGTATCCAGGAATCTGTCCATATACGATACGAAGATTGGGTGGCAGCCGAGGTTACTGAGTCCTCCACGGGCTCGCAGCAGAGTCTGAGGGTGTCGCCTCTTCTCCGGGCTTCTCTGCTTTCTCTTCCTCAGCTCTTCGCTGTATTGTGGCTCTTAAAGGAACACCGATTCTCTCAACAGCTCTTTTAAATTCCATTTTGCCATTTTAACATTAAAACTACATCCCGCCATTGTTATTCAAACTTTTCCACGGAGCAATAGCCTGTTAGCTTAGCTTCTAAAGATGGCTGCCGCTATCTTTACATTCTGTCTAAAAAACACGTTTGAACGTAAAGGCTGCCCTCTACTGGTAAAGGCTAATGACATTTTTTATTTTTTACACAGGTTTTAATTGGACATTTTAAAGTGAAAATAACATAATATAGACATGTTACTGCAATGTTTTTTTATCTTGGGCATCTTCACATTGGAGTAAAGAGTTCATATAAAATTTTTGGTTAATAAATGTTACAGACATATTGAGATTTGAACTACTTCCTGTTTTGGCGGCGTTGACGCACATTTAGTTTGGGCTGTGGCGCGCAAACGCTTCCGAAAATCAAAAATCCTTCTAGTAACTTTTGTGAGGCTCGGTCCAAGGATCGCGTACGTGGAATTTCATGAAGTTTGGACAAAATTTGTGACCTGTGAAACTTTTTTAAGGTTTTGTGTTCTTTCCAATATGGCGGCCGAACGACATGGATCTGTGACTTCATCCTCTCAAGCAACTTACACCGGTACTGCCCGAACATTTTAAAGTTTGAACGGTGTCTCTGCGTCAAACGGTCTGGTCGCTAGAGCTGACACAAAAAATCTACCCGGGAATAATAATAATAACTAGAAAATGCATTTCGGGACGAACTGCAAAAGTGTGCTTGCTCTGGTGCCGCCGATTTAGTTTGTGCATCCTCACATTGGAGTCCCAAGTTCATGTACAAAGTTTGGTTTCAATACGTAAAAGCGTTCCTGAGATATAAACTACTTCCTGTTTGGCAGCGTAAAATTTTAGGAAAAAAATTGTTCTTTTGATGTTGTGCATCCTCACATTGGAGACCGAAATTCATGTACAAAGTTTGGTTTCAATACGTGAAATCATTCCTGAGATATAAACTACTTCCTGTTTTGGCGGCGTCCACGCACATTTAGTTTGGCCTGTGACGGGCAAACGCTTCCGAAAATCAAAAATCCTTCTAGTAACTTTTGTGAGGCTTGGTCCAAGGATCGTGTACGTGGAATTTCGTGAAGTTTGGACAAAATTTGTGACCTGTGAAACTTTAAGGTTTCCAATATGGCGGACGAACGACATGGATCTGTGACTTCATCTTCTCAAGCAACTTACACCGGAACTGCCCGAACATTTTAAAAACACACACACACACACACACACACACACACACACAGAAATGTATACAGACTTGTAACAACTGTTTCTCTAAAATTTACCATAAAAAAAAATATTTCACTCAGTGATTGACAGCATAATGCAATCAATCGTGTTCCCGTTCAACAGTAACTAAGCATCAGGGACGTGCACAGGAATTTTAAGGGGCAGTTGCTCTAACCTAAAAAAAAGGGCACCTCCCTCCACAAAAAAATGCTACATCCAGACATGTTCATATTTTGAATTTTAAAACTGCATAACAACATAAGTTATGCGTTACTGGAGAGCAGGGAGACAGTTCTGTCTTTAAACTGTCTCCCTGCTTTTATTACTCAAAACAAAACTGACTCGATGGCGAAAGGTCGGAAGACCAAATCATATCCACCGAGGAAATGTTTTTCGTGTTGTTACAGTAACACTTTGTTTACAGTTTTGCGCTGCTCAGCCTGGATTACAACACAATGCGTCCGATTCGCGAACTGACTCCTTTGAACGGATTCGTTTGAATGAACGGTTGAAACAACAGATCTGTCCCAACACTAAACTCACAAGACGTCACTGTCAGCACAATCAGTCACTTATAGCGCCTCAGAAAGGAGAATGTAAATCTGTTTAGAAAGATTTGCCCTAAATAACAGTCTCAACTAAAAAACATAGACATTTATTACTATGTTAACTTTATGATGAATAAATATTTTATCAGGTCTACCAAATAAGGATTTTATCCTACAAAGCAATAAAAGCCATGGTAAAAAACTGATCAAAGATGATGACAGAAGAGTGTCAGGTAATATCTGTGTCTGATAAATGCATGGTGCAGAGGAGGTTGTAAAACTCTTCAGAAAGACCAGTCATAATTTTTTTAAAAGACTTTGACTTAAATAGTGACATTTTTACATTTAAAATATCTGCTAATGATGAGAACATTTTGATAATTATGTACATATAGAAAATCGGCCTAACATATCGGCCATCAGCTGCCCTGATTTCTAAATATCGGCATTGGCCAGAGAAAAAGCCATATCGGTCGACCTCTACGTGAAAGCATTCCTGACACACACACACACGCACGCACGCACACACGCACGCACACACACACACAGAAATGTATACAGGCTTGTAACCAGGGGTGTTTCCAGCATTGAAGGACATCCGGGGTTTAGCACAGACCATTTTATGTAAATACAGGGATCACAAGCCTAGATAACCCGCTCTAGCTAGCCTAGAACCAACTATAACAGCTATGCTGCACATGTTCAGTGTTTTCTTATTAAATTTTTTTAGAATTGTAATTTAAATAATTTTAATTTTTGGGTGAACAATCCCTTTAAAGTGTCCTATTTTCACACACTAGTTTTGTACATAATATACCAAAAATTCTTCTTTAGTACTTAAGATAATCTTAAAAACATGAGACTTAATGTAGGCCAGAGTTCACGTCACCAAAAGCAGCAGATGTAAGCTGCATTTTATTGATCATAAGCTCATTTTTAAAATAAGCGATAGGAAAGAGCGACAGCAGCACTGATAGCCTAATATCATTTCATTTCTTTACTATTTATGAATATGATTGTGTGTTGAGCGTCTACGACAGGGCTATTCAATTAGTTTGTCATGGGGGCCAGAGATACATCAGTGATGATGACTACATATACATTTAAACATTCTCATGTTGTATTTTGAAACTGCATAACAACAAAATCAGTGCATTGTACAATATACTTTTTCTACAAACATGTATTTTCAAACTGCATACAACAAAACTTGTGCATTGTAATATGACCAAGTAGGCTTTATCTACATCCAGACGTTCGTATTTTGTATTTTAAAACTGCATAACAACATAAGTGCATTGTAAGATACCCGAGTAAGCTTTATTCTTCATTTAAAGGGGTAAATAAGAGCCATATCACACTCATTGAGAATTTAACTTATTTACTCACTTAAGTACACATAACCAAAAGTTTATAATATGGAACATAACATTGTTTTATGCACTTTTTGGCAATGCTAATTATTTCACGACCTCTATTTAAACTACAACCGCCATCTTAATAACTGGCAAACATTAAGCTAGCTTCTAATAAGAGAAATTATACTTTTAGATTTCATCAGGGCAGTAAAATCACGTGTATGTTTGTCAGCGCGATACGCATGCAGTGGTGCAGGTGCTGGGCTGTGAGCGATGGGCGATTAACTTACACGTTTAAATTGCATTCTTGTGTGAGAACGATGACTCGCATAATATTTGAGCCTTTGTCTGCTTTGAACTTCGGAGAAACGCCAGGATCTTTTATCTAGTTCACAAAAATCGTTTCCTTTATTAAGACATCTAATGTCATTGTGATCGTTGAGCCGACATATCAGACAACAACTGTCGGAAGAGGAGTTGTTGTAAGCTGGAAATACAATAAATAAAGTTAAAACAGCCATAGAGTCCGTGGTCTCTGCATCTTGACGCGGGCAGACCAAAGCGCGAATACACGTGAAGGGGTGACTCGCGCTCTGCATCTCATGCAACAACATATGCACGCGCATCAAGATTGCGACCCTGTCCTCTTGCTTTCCATGTGAAATCAATGCTTCGCTGAGTGATTGACAGCATAATGATTGACAGCATAATGCAATCGATCGTGTTCCCGTTAGTTAAGCATACGATGATATATAACTTTCTTATCTGAAGATTATGTAAATATACGCAGTCTTCTAGCTGTGGCAAGCTGTGTTTTAATGTCTCATACATTTCTCAAAGTCATGACTGTTTACGTTAAATACACTTGGCATAACATGCATGATTTAAGGTAAAGTGACACTTTTTCGCGTCAATTCACAATCATTTAAACCATGCAGCTGTTATAGAGCCGATGCCAAACGATCACTGCTACGCGAGGACGCGAAATTGACGTCTTTACAAACTAATACGTTTACAATGTATTACATTGATGAAAAACGGAATTAAAC
The DNA here is from genome assembly GCF_027580225.2 of Misgurnus anguillicaudatus. Classification (NCBI taxonomy): domain Eukaryota; kingdom Metazoa; phylum Chordata; class Actinopteri; order Cypriniformes; family Cobitidae; genus Misgurnus; species Misgurnus anguillicaudatus. The sequence goes on along the minus strand of NC_073349.2, from coordinate 35,524,875 downwards.
TTGTCATGTTATATATTACTGAAATAAAAGAAAGGGTTTTACGTCTGAATCCCCGAAACATTCCTACCTGTACTGCACGTTCTCCAGAGAGCTCGCGTTGATTCACGCCTTCAGAATATAACATCCATTTGCAGTTTTGTACACAAATGTATATGAGAAATATTAATATTCCATTGGATTTAGTATCAAATAATCCTCAGTATATATAGTTTTCAATAGGCACGGACTAAGTTTCGGTCTAGTCACGTGTGAAGGCAAGGCAATTAAACACGCTTGGGCTGCCCTCTAGTGGTAAAAGCTATATGACATTTTTATTTTTACATAGGATTTTATTGGACATTTTAAAGTGAAAATAACATAATATAGACATGTTACTGCAATGTTTTTTTATCTTGGCCATGTTCACATTGGAGTTCCGAGTTCATATTAAAAAAATTATAAAGATATGTTACAGACAATCTGAGATATGAACTACTTCCTGTTTGGGGACTACGCCATAGGTATATTTTGACCTGTTTTGGGCAAATGCTTCCGAAAATCAAAAATCCTTCTAGTAACTTTTGTGAGGCTTGGTCCAAGGATCGTGTACGTGGAATTTCTTGAAGTTTGGACAAAATTTGTGACCTGTGAAACTTTTTAAAGGTTTTGTGTTCTATCCAATATGGTGGCCGAACGACATGGATCTGTGACTTCATCTTCTCAAGCAACTTACACCGGTACTGCCCGAACATTTTAAAGTTTGAACGGTGTCTCTGCGTCAAACGGTCTGGTCGCTAGAGCTGGCCAAAAAAAATCTACCCGGGAAAAATAATAAAAATAATAATAATAAAACTTAAGAAGAACAATAAGTGTGCTTTTGCAAGCACACTTAATAATTACTCAAGTAGAAGTAAAAAGTATGCAATGAAAATAATACTCAAGTAGCGAGTTAGTAGTTACTCATGAAAAAATAAATCTAGATATATGCACACACACGCACACACACACACACACACACACACGCACACACACACACACGCAGTGCCCTCCATAAGTATCAGAACAATAAAGACAAGATTTTTCTGTTTGATGTGGAGACCAGAAATTGGTAAGATAAATATCAGTATACCAGAAGTTTAGAATGTCACATTTTATTAACCTTTGTTTATGTTTCAACACATACATGCTTTAACAACAAAGAACAACAGCATTAAATGCTGACTTATGTGTATTGTACACAAATGCACATAAGTGAATCAAACTGATCCTACATATTTTATGCTTTTCATTAGGGATGGGCAATATAAACGATATGCAATATAAACAATATAAAATGCTGGCATACGATAGGGCGATTTTAAATCTATTGCACTATTGCGATAATGCGTGTTGATGACTCAATCTACCCGCGAACTTTAGAGCCACGAGCTGCAGCCGAATAAACAGAGGATGGAAAGCGTCATCGAAACAGAGGAGCTCGTGAAAAAGACTGATGCAACATCTATTATTTGGATTTAAGGAGTCCAACAAGCAGCAGGAAAATATACTCTGTAGAGCAAGGGGTGTCCAATACGGCAATGCTGGTAGATCGCACATAAGTTAACTGCTGCTCCACGCACGAAATTGGCATTATGGTCTAGTAATTGTCAAACATGCAGTATAGTCCTCTCACAATCATTTAAATTGTGTATAGTGTTATAAAAATAATTTACTGTTTTTTTTAGCAGATAGATCTTGTCGGCTTTATAATTTTAAAAGTAGATCACAAAACAGTCTGGACACCCCTGCTGTAGAGTGTGTCAGGCAAAAGTTCCAGCTAAGAGAATGTAACAAGACTAATCTGGCTATAACGGTTTACTTTTACTTACTTTTTAGCAGTTTGCTTTTCTAAGGGTCTATGTAACCTGTTCTGAAATGAGTCTATTTAAATTATTATATCGCAATACATATCGCTATCGCAAGAGGCTGCAATGTATAACGCAATATGGATTTTAGGCCATATCGCCCATCCCTACTTTTCATGTGTAAACAATCAGGACACAGCTCAGTGCCCATTAAAAAAAATAATGCGACAGATTCTGTACTTTTGTCTCATGTTCATCTTTTAATGTTTAGACATTTCTTGACTCCACAGCAAACAGAAGAATACTTATGAAGGGCATTTCTACAGTATGTGTAAAACTGCAACATACACCAACAGTATACAGAAAAATGTAGCTTGTAGCTGAAATATCAGACAAGTAAACTGACAACAGTTTTGTATATGTATAAAGTTGGAATCTCCTAAGATGGTCTGAGGACATTGACAGTTTACACTTAGACAAAACTCATGTTTTCTTACGTTGTCATGTCACGTGTGTTTTGTGAGAATCACTTACATCATACAGTACATTAAACAGCGAATCAGACGTCAATCATCGATGGATTTTCTTCAATCTGTGCTACAGTGTTTCTGGAGGTTGCACGCGTTTAACTGTGTCTGACGACGAACAGGTCGGCGGTCGCGCGTATGTAATGGCGGGTACATGTGTGAAGTTTTGCTTTTAGTTAAAAGATTGGTAAATTCATTTCCACGTCACCCAACACTGGTTATATTCTGCGTGTTTCTACATAGGTTACGAGTAAAACAGCTTCGGACGATTCCGTGTTTGAAGCGATCTGAACAATTCATTCAAACTGATTCGCGAACCACTTTAAAACATTTGGCCCATTCGCTTTGTAAAGAGTCGACTCAAAAGACTCATTTATTTGCAACACTTTGTAATGAAAACGACTCAAATGAGTCATTAATCCGCGAATGCGCCAGAAACACAAGATAGCAATTTAAAAATAAAATACAAATTTCGTAATTAATTAAAATACCGATGCCAAACGATCACTGCTACCCGAGGACGCGAAACTGACGTCTTTACAAACTAATACGTTTACAATGTATTACATTGATGAAAAAGGGAATTAAACTTGTTGTGCCATATATCACTGAAATAAAAGAAAGGGATTAAAATATGTCTGAATCATATAATTCCTACCTGTATGTGAAAATGCACGTTCTCCAGAGAGCTCGCGTTGATTCAAGCATTCAGAATATAAAATCCATTTGCAGTTTTGCGTCCGAAACCGCATACTGTATAGTGAATAAGATGAAGTTTACGATTCTAAAAATATGTATCCAGGAATCTGTCCATATACGATACGAAGCTTGAGTGGCAGCCGAGGTTACTGAGTCCTCCACGGGCTCGCAGCAGAGTCTGAGGCTGTCGCCTCTTCTCCGGGCTTCTCTGCTTTCTCTTCCTCAGCTCTTCGCTGTATTGTGGCTCTTAAAGGAACACATGATTCTCTCAAGAGCTCTTTTAAATTCCATTTTGCCATTTTAACATTAAAACTACATCCCGCCATTGTTATTCAAACTTTTCCACGGAGCAATAGCCTGTTAGCTTAGCTTCTAAAGATGGCTGCCGCTATCTTTACATTCTGTCTAAAAAACACGTTTGAACGTAAAGGCTGCCCTCTACTGGTAAAGGCTAATGACATTTTTTAATTTTACACAGGTTTTAATTGGACATTTTAAAGTGAAAATAACATAATATAGACATGTTTCTGCAATGTTTTTTTTATCTTGGGCATCTTCACATTGGAGTAAAGAGTTCATATAAACATTTTGGTTAATAAATGTTACAGACATATTGAGATTTGAACTACTTCCTGTTTTGGCGGCGTTGACGCACATTTAGTTTGGGCTGTGGCGCGCAAACGCTTCCGAAAATCAAAAATCCTTCTAGTAACTTTTGTGAGGCTCGGTCCAAGGATCGCGTACGTGGAATTTCATGAAGTTTGGACAAAATTTGTGACCTGTGAAACTTTTTTAAGGTTTTGTGTTCTATCCAATATGGTGGCCGAACGACATGGATCTGTGACTTCATCTTCTCAAGCAACTTACACCGGTACTGCCCGAACATTTTAAAGTTTGAACGGTGTCTCTGCGTCAAACGGTCTGGTCGCTAGAGCTGGCCAAAAAAATCTACCCGGGAAAAATAATAAAAACTAGAAAATGCATTTCGGGACGAACTGCAAAAGTGTGCTTGCTCTGGTGCCGCCGATTTAGTTTGTGCATCCTCACATTGGAGTCCCAAGTTCATGTACAAAGTTTGGTTTCAATACGTAAAAGCGTTCCTGAGATATAAACTACTTCCTGTTTGGCAGCGTAAAATTTTAGGAAAAAAATTGTTCTTTTGATGTTGTGCATCCTCACATTGGAGACCGAAATTCATGTACAAAGTTTGGTTTCAATACGTGAAATCATTCCTGAGATATAAACTACTTCCTGTTTTGGCGGCGTCCACGCACATTTAGTTTGGCCTGTGACGGGCAAACGCTTCCGAAAATCAAAAATCCTTCTAGTAACTTTTGTGAGGCTTGGTCCAAGGATCGTGTACGTGGAATTTCGTGAAGTTTGGACAAAATTTGTGACCTGTGAAACTTTAAGGTTTCCAATATGGCGGACGAACGACATGGATCTGTGACTTCATCTTCTCAAGCAACTTACACCGGAACTGCCCGAACATTTTAAAAACACACACACACACACACACACACACACAGAAATGTATACAGACTTGTAACAACTGTTTCTCTAAAATTTACCATAAAAAAAAATATTTCACTCAGTGATTGACAGCATAATGCAATCAATCGTGTTCCCGTTCAACAGTAACTAAGCATCAGGGACGTGCACAGGAATTTTAAGGGGCAGTTGCTCTAACCTAAAAAAAGGGCACCTCCCTCCACAAAAAAATGCTACATCCAGACATGTTCATATTTTGAATTTTAAAACTGCATAACAACATAAGTTATGCGTTACTGGAGAGCAGGGAGACAGTTCTGTCTTTAAACTGTCTCCCTGCTTTTATTACTCAAAACAAAACTGACTCGATGGCGAAAGGTCGGAAGACCAAATCATATCCACCGAGGAAATGTTTTTCGTGTTGTTACAGTAACACTTTGTTTACAGTTTTGCGCTGCTCAGCCTGGATTACAACACAATGCGTCCGATTCGCGAACTGACTCCTTTGAACGGATTCGTTTGAATGAACGGTTGAAACAACAGATCTGTCCCAACACTAAACTCACAAGACGTCACTGTCAGCACAATCAGTCACTTATAGCGCCTCAGAAAGGAGAATGTAAATCTGTTTAGAAAGATTTGCCCTAAATAACAGTCTCAACTAAAAAACATAGACATTTATTACTATGTTAACTTTATGATGAATAAATATTTTATCAGGTCTACCAAATAAGGATTTTATCCTACAAAGCAATAAAAGCCATGGTAAAAAACTGATCAAAGATGATGACAGAAGAGTGTCAGGTAATATCTGTGTCTGATAAATGCATGGTGCAGAGGAGGTTGTAAAACTCTTCAGAAAGACCAGTCATAATTTTTTTAAAAGACTTTGACTTAAATAGTGACATTTTTACATTTAAAATATCTGCTAATGATGAGAACATTTTGATAATTATGTACATATAGAAAATCGGCCTAACATATCGGCCATCAGCTGCCCTGATTTCTAAATATCGGCATTGGCCAGAGAAAAAGCCATATCGGTCGACCTCTACGTGAAAGCATTCCTGACACACACACACACGCACGCACGCACGCACACACGCACACACACACACAGAAATGTATACAGGCTTGTAACCAGGGGTGTTTCCAGCATTGAAGGACATCCGGGGTTTAGCACAGACCATTTTATGTAAATACAGGGATCACAAGCCTAGATAACCCGCTCTAGCTAGCCTAGAACCAACTATAACAGCTATGCTGCACATGTTCAGTGTTTTCTTATTAAATTTTTAGAATTGTAATTTAAATAATTTTAATTTTTGGGTGAACAATCCCTTTAAAGTGTCCTATTTTCACACACTAGTTTTGTACATAATATACCAAAAATTCTTCTTTAGTACTTAAGATAATCTTAAAAACATGAGTCTTAATGTAGGCCAGAGTTCACGTCACCAAAAGCAGCAGATGTAAGCTGCATTTTATTGATCATAAGCTCATTTTTAAAATAAGCGATAGGAAAGAGCGACAGCAGCACTGATAGCCTAATATCATTTCATTTCTTTACTATTTATGAATATGATTGTGTGTTGAGCGTCTACGACAGGGCTATTCAATTAGTTTGTCATGGGGGCCAGAGATACATCAGTGATGATGACTACATATACATTTAAACATACTCATGTTGTATTTTGAAACTGCATAACAACAAAATCAGTGCATTGTACAATATACTTTTTCTACAAACATGTATTTTCAAACTGCATACAACAAAACTTGTGCATTGTAATATGACCAAGTAGGCTTTATCTACATCCAGACGTTCGTATTTTGTATTTTAAAACTGCATAACAACATAAGTGCATTGTAAGATACCCGAGTAAGCTTTATTCTTCATTTAAAGGGGTAAATAAGAGCCATATCACACTCATTGAGAATTTAACTTATTTACTCACTTAAGTACACATAACCAAAAGTTTATAATAGGGAACATAACATTGTTTTATGCACTTTTTGGCAATGCTAATTATTTCACGACCTCTATTTAAACTACAACCGCCATCTTAATGACTGGCAAACATAAGGCTGGCTTCTAATAAGAGAAATTATACTTTTAGATTTCATCAGGGCAGTAAAATCACGTGTATGTTTGTCAGCGCGATACGCATGCAGTGGTGCAGGTGCTGGGCTGTGAGCGATGGGCGATTAACTTACACGTTTAAATTGCATTCTTGTGTGAGAACGATGACTCGCATAATATTTGAGCCTTTGTCTGCTTTGAACTTCGGAGAAACGCCAGGATCTTTTATCTAGTTCACAAAAATCGTTTCCTTTATTAAGACATCTAATGTCATTGTGATCGTTGAGCCGACATATCAGACAACAACTGTCGGAAGAGGAGTTGTTGTAAGCTGGAAATACAATAAATAAAGTTAAAACAGCCATAGAGTCCGTGGTCTCTGCATCTTGACGCGGGCAGACCAAAGCGCGAATACACGTGAAGGGGTGACTCGCGCTCTGCATCTCATGCAACAACATATGCACGCGCATCAAGATTGCGACCCTGTCCTCTTGCTTTCCATGTGAAATCAATGCTTCGCTGAGTGATTGACAGCATAATGATTGACAGCATAATGCAATCGATCGTGTTCCCGTTAGTTAAGCATACGATGATATATAACTTTCTTATCTGAAGATTATGTAAATATACGCAGTCTTCTAGCTGTGGCAAGCTGTGTTTTAATGTCTCATACATTTCTCAAAGTCATGACTGTTTACGTTAAATACACTTGGCATAACATGCATGATTTAAGGTAAAGTGACACTTTTTCGCGTCAATTCACAATCATTTAAACCATGCAGCTGTTATAGAGCCGATGCCAAACGACCACTGCTACGCGAGGACGCGAAATTGACGTCTTTACAAACTAATACGTTTACAATGTATTACATTGATGAAAAACGGAATTAAACTTGTCATGTTATATATTACTGAAATAAAAGAAAGGGTTTTACGTCTGAATCCCCGAAACATTCCTACCTGTACTGCACGTTCTCCAGAGAGCTCGCGTTGATTCACGCCTTCAGAATATAACATCCATTTGCAGTTTTGTACACAAATGTATATGAGAAATATTAATATTCCATTGGATTTAGTATCAAATAATCCTCAGTATATATAGTTTTCAATAGGCACGGACTAAGTTTCGGTCTAGTCACGTGTGAAGGCAAGGCAATTAAACACGCGTGGGCTGCCCTCTAGTGGTAAAAGCTATATGACATTTTTAGTTTTACATAGGATTTTATTGGACATTTTAAAGTGAAAATAACATAATATAGACATGTTACTGCAATGTTTTTTTATCTTGGCCATGTTCACATTGGAGTTCCGAGTTCATATTAAAAAAATTATAAAGATATGTTACAGACAATCTGAGATATGAACTACTTCCTGTTTGGGGACTACGCCATAGGTATATTTTGACCTGTTTTGGGCAAATGCTTCCGAAAATCAAAAATCCTTCTAGTAACTTTTGTGAGGCTTGGTCCAAGGATCGTGTACGTGGAATTTCTTGAAGTTTGGACAAAATTTGTGACCTGTGAAACTTTTTAAAGGTTTTGTGTTCTATCCAATATGGTGGCCGAACGACATGGATCTGTGACTTCATCTTCTCAAGCAACTTACACCGGTACTGCCCGAACATTTTAAAGTTTGAACGGTGTCTCTGCGTCAAACGGTCTGGTCGCTAGAGCTGGCCAAAAAAATCTACCCGGGAAAAATAATAAAAATAATAATAACTAGAAAATGCACTTCCAGAGGAACCGCAAAAGTGTGCTTGCTCTGGTGCGGTCACTAACGTGATTTGTGAAATGTAAAATTTTAGAATGTTTTTTATCTTGTGCATCCTCGCATTGGAGTCCCAAGTTCATGTACAAAGTTTGGTTTCAATACGTGAAAGCATTCCTGACACACACACACACACACACACACACACAGAAATGTATACAGGCTTGTAACCAGGGGTGTTTCCAGCATTTAAGGACATCCGGGGCTTAGCACAGACCATTTTATGTAAATACAGGGATCACAAGCCTAGAGAACCCGCTCTAGCTAGCCTAGAACCAACTATAACGGCTGTGCTGCACATGTTCAGGGTTCGACATTAAGGCTTGTCCGCTTGTCCGGGACAAGTGGATTTTTTGTAGGACAAGTGTAAGAAAAAATTAGTTGTCCGACTCCTCTATGAAAAATCCCTTGCTCTGCCACTGATTAGCAAAACACAAAAAATACATTATATTATAAAACTTTACCCGGACAAGTGACTTTTGTGCATGGACAAGTGAAACACAAATTTACTGTTCCGAAGGACAAGTTCCTCAAAGAGTTAATGTCAAGCCCTCAGTGTTTTCTTATTAATTTTTTTTTAGAATTGTAATTTAAATAATTTTAATTTTTGAGTGAACAATCCCTTTAAAGTGCCCTATTTTCACACACTAGTTTTGTACATAATATACCAAAAATCCTTTAGTACTTAAGATAATCTTAAAAACATGAGACTTAAAGGTGCAGTGTGTATATTTTAGCGGCATCTAGTGGTGAGGTTCCAAATTGCAACCAACAGCTCAGTTCACAGCTCACCCCTCGCTTTTGAAATGCATAGAGAAGCTACGGTAGCCACCACAGGACAAACATGTCATGATTGGAGACAACTTAATAAAAAAGTTTGTCCATTAAGAGCTTCTGTAGAAACATGGGAGCACAAAATGGCGACTTCCATGTAAGGGGACCCTCGGTGTATGTAGATAAAAACGTCTCATTCTAAAGTAATACAAACATAACATTTATTATGAAAGGTCTTTATACACCCCTGATAATATAGTTTTGTATATTATTTTGCATTTCTGTCAAGAGATCCTTCCAGAAATTACACACTGCACCTTTAATGTAGGCCAGAGTTCACGTCACCAAAAGCAGCAGATATAAGCTGCATTTTATTGATCATAAGCTCATTTTTAAAATAAGCGATAGGAGAGAGCGACAGCAGCACTGATAGCCTAATATCATTGCATTTCTTTACTATTTATGAATATGATTGTGTGTTGAGCATCTACGACAGGGCTATTCAATTAGTTTGTCATGAGGGCCAGAGATATATCAGTGATGATGACTACATATACATTTAAACATACTCATGTTGTATTTTGAAACTGCATAACAACAAAATCAGTGCATTGTACAATATACTTTTTCTACAAACATGTATTTTCAAACTGCATACAACAAAACTTGTGCATTGTAATATGACCAAGTAGGCTTTATCTACATCCAGACATGTTCGTATTTTGTATTTTAAAACTGCATAACAACATAAGTGCATTGTAAGATACCCGAGTAAGCTTTATTCTACATTTAAAGGGGTAAATAAGAGCCATATCACACTTATTGAGAATTTAACCGACCTCTATTTAAACTACAACCGCCATTTTAATAACTGGCAAACATTAGGCTAGCTTCTAATAAGAGAAATTATACTTTTAGATTTCATCAGGGCAGTAAAATCACGTGTATGTTTGTCAGCGCGATACGCATGCAGTGGTGCAGGTGCTGGGCTGTGAGCGATGGGCGATTAACTTACTATCTGTCTGATTATTTAGGCTTCAACGTGGCAAACTCAGCCTAGATTCATGAAGATTTTAACAGAGGTGGAAAGAGTAGCCAAAAACTTTACTTAAGTTAAAGTAAAAGTAACTAAATAAATAATTACTCAAGTAGAAGTAAAAAGTATGCAATGAAAATAATACTCAAGTAGCGAGTTACTAGTTACTCATGAAAAAATAAATCTAGATATATGCACACACACGCACACACACACACACACACACACACACACACACACACACACACACACACACACACACGCACACACACAGTGCCCTCCATAAGTATCAGAACAATAAAGACAAGATTTTTCTGTTTGATGTGGAGACCAGAAATTGGTAAGATAAATATCAGTATACCAGAAGTTTAGAATGTCACATTTTATTAACCTTTGTTTATGTTTCAACACATACATGCTTTAACAACAAAGAACAACAGCATTAAATGCTGACTTATGTGTATTGTACACAAATGCACATAAGTGAATCAAACTGATCCTACATATTTTATGCTTTTCATGTGTAAACAATCAGGACACAGCTCAGTGCCCATTAAAAAAAATAATGCGACAGATTCTGTACTTTTGTCTCATGTTCATCTTTTAATGTTTAGACATTTCTTGACTCCACAGCAAACAGAAGAATACTTATGAAGGGCATTTCTACAGTATGTGTAAAACTGCAACATACACCAACAGTATACAGAAAAATGTAGCTTGTAGCTGAAATATCAGACAAGTAAACTGACAACAGTTTTGTTTTGTATATGTATAAAGTTGGAATCTCCTAAGATGGTCTGAGGACATTGACAGTTTACACTTAGACAAAACTCATGTTTTCTTACGTTGTCATGTCACGTGTGTTTTGTGAGAATCACTTACATCATACAGTACATTAAACAGCGAATCAGACGTCAATCATCGATGGATTTTCTTCAATCTGTGCTACAGTGTTTCTGGAGGTTGCACGCGTTTAACTGTGTCTGACGACGAACAGGTCGGCGGTCGCGCGTATGTAATGGCGGGTACATGTGTGAAGTTTTGCTTTTAGTTAAAAGATTGGTAAATACATTTCCACGTCACCCAACACTGGTTATATTCTGCGTGTTTCTTCATAGGTTACGAGTAAAACAGCTTCGGACGATTCCGTGTTTGAAGCGATCTGAACAATTCATTCAAACTGATTCGCGAACCACTTTAAAACATTTGGCCCATTCGCTTTGTAAAGAGTCGACTCAAAAGACTCATTTATTTGCAACACTTTGTAATGAAAACGACTCAAATGAGTCATTAATCCGCGAATGCGCCAGAAACACAAGATAGCAATTTAAAAATAAAATACAAATTTCGTAATTCATTAAAATACCGATGCCAAACGATCACTGCTACGCGAGGACGCGAAACTGACGTCTTTACAAACTAATACGTTTACAATGTATTACATTGATGAAAAAGGGAATTAAACTTGTCGTGCCATATATCACTGAAATAAAAGAAAGGGATTAAAATATGTCTGAATCATATAATTCCTACCTGTATGTGAAAATGCACGTTCTCCAGAGAGCTCGCGTTGATTCAAGCATTCAGAATATAAAATCCATTTGCAGTTTTGCGTCCGAAACCGCATACTGTATAGTGAATAAGATGAAGTTTACGATTCTAAAAATATGTATCCAGGAATCTGTCCATATACGATACGAAGCTTGAGTGGCAGCCGAGGTTACTGAGTCCTCCACGGGCTCGCAGCAGAGTCTGAGGCTGTCGCCTCTTCCCCGGGCTTCTCTGCTTTCTCTTCCTCAGCTCTTCGCTGTATTGTGGCTCTTAAAGGAACACCCGATTCTCTCAACAACTCTTCTCTATTCCATTTTGCCATTTTAACATTAAAACTACATCCCGCCATTGTTATTCAAACTTTTCCACGGAGCAATAGCCTGTTAGCTTAGCTTCTAAAGATGGCTGCCGCTATCTTTACATTCTGTCTAAAAAACACGTTTGAACGTAAAGGCTGCCCTCTACTGGTAAAGGCTAATGACATTTTTTAATTTTACACAGGTTTTAATTGGACATTTTAAAGTGAAAATAACATAATATAGACATGTTTCTGCAATGTTTTTTTTATCTTGGGCATCTTCACATTGGAGTAAAGAGTTCATATAAACATTTTGGTTAATAAATGTTACAGACATATTGAGATTTGAACTACTTCCTGTTTTGGCGGCGTTGACGCACATTTAGTTTGGGCTGTGGCGCGCAAACGCTTCCGAAAATCAAAAATCCTTCTGGTAACTTTTGTGAGGCTCGGTCCAAGGATCGCGTACGTGGAATTTCATGAGGTTTGGACAAAATTTATGACCTGTGAAACTTTTTTAAGGTTTTGTGTTCTCTCCAATATGGCGGCCGAACGACATGGATCTGTGACTTCATCCTCTCAAGCAACTTGCACCGGTACTGCCCGAACATTTTAAAGTTTGAACGGTGTCTCTGCGTCAAACGGTCTGGTCGCTAGAGCTGGCCAAAAAAATCTACCCGGGAAAAATAATAATAATAAAACTTAAGAAGAACAATAAGTGTGCTTTTGCAAGTGTGGGATTTTAATGTCATATGTTTTATTAATATTGTATTTAGAAGTGTTTTCAATAATCATTATAGTATGCTAAAGTAAAAGATTGTTTGTGTTTGTCTGTGAGAGTGGAAAGCTACCAGCTTGGGTGTGTGTGTAAAACTGCAAGAAGGATTAACTAGGAATTTATGTCTGGAAATTGTCAAAGATAAGAAAGAGACCAGAGTGGGAAAAGTAAACAGAAAACCACGTATTAACTAATACTTTAATATTCACAGGATAAAATATGCAATATATTTCTTACTTAATCAGTATTAATCAGTGAATAATTGATGTAATAAATGATATGATGTTGTCTTTGATAAATGTGTATTAACCAATGAAATGAAGGTTGCATACAGAATAACCTAATGGGGGGATGGCAGCTCAACCTTGAAGAACAGAATCTCCTGCGCATGTTCTTTGTGTGTGTGTGTGTGTGTGTGTGTGTGTGTGTGTGTGTGTTTTCTTCCCTGACAGATGTTTTTTAATAATGATTAAAGTGTTTTGCTTAGAAGTAGTATTGCAGTAAAAGATTTAATATGTGTTTATCTATCTAAAGAAGTTAATGTGTGCCTTATTCATATAACCAATTTTACGAATAATGAAATGATGTCATGATATTGAAATGTGTTTTACATAATAATCACTTTCATCTTACAGCTTATGTTTTTTATGAATGAATGAATGTTGTATTAATGATTTGGTTTTAAGAAAGCATTATTATATTCTATGTGAAGTCAATCATATGTGAAGTGGAGGAGTACTGGGGAGAAGGTGACGGGCTGCATGGCCCTCAGGGATGAGCGGAGAAAAGTTTGTTTTTCTTTGTATGTGTGTGTCTATCTCCTGCAGACTAAAACTGGGTGTGGTAATGGAGTCAGATGTACGAGGGGAACGGCCTTTGTGGGTGGAGATTCTAAGAAGAAGATCGACGTCACATACTTTATAAATAACTGTTTTCTCCAAATGCGGGCTGTTAGTCGACTGCCTATTGTGGCCTTGAGACTGCCCAGCGCTGTAAAACTTTTTCATATCTGATCAATAAATAGTTTAATTTTAATACCGTGCCTTTCCTCTAATTATGAACATGCAAATGGACACTTTAAAGTCCAACAACTGGTGACCCCTGACGTTTTGTGGAGGGAAAGGAGAGAGTGAGCGGAAGGAGGGTTTCACATTGAAGAAACCAGAGTAAGCGAGGATTCCCTTTCAACACAAAAAGAGCGCTCTATTAAAATAAGGTAAGCAGAAGCCTGTTTTATCAAATTCTGCTAATTGGATATAACAAATTACTTGTGTTGATAAGGAGATCCGAACTGAATTACAAATGTAAATTTTTTATAAAATTGATCAGAGTGAAAAACTTTTTGATATTTTTGATTAAATAAAAGGTTGAGGAGTCCTTTAACGCATTAGGCGTTATAAAATACCGACTCAGGTTGTAGCCTGTAGGGGGTGAAAAGGCCCGTTGGATGAAAGGTCCAAGAATACTGTTAATGGCGGTGTAAGTTAACAGAATTAATTAAAAAGGTTGAGGATTCCTTTAACACATTAGGTGTTATAAAATACCGACTCAGGTTGTAGCCTGTAAGGGGTGAAAGGCCCGTTGGATGAAAGGTCCAAGAATAATGTTAATGGCGGTGTAAGTTAACAGAATTAATTAAAAAGGTTGAGGATTCCTTTAATAAATTAGGTATTATAAAATACCGACTCAGGTTGTATAGCCTGTAGGGGGTGTACAGCAGCCCGTGGATGTAAGGTCCACGAATATTGGAAAGAAGAAGTGACGTCTTAATGTGAATAGTATTGTTGTTATTTTTGTGACATTTCTGTGAAAGTTGTATTGTGTTTGTATTGCGGGTGAAACTCCTGAAAACTACTGGTGTATATATCCTTTTGTTAGATAAGAGTGACGTTTTGTGCTTTTTTTTGAAATTTTGAATGCTTGTAAATTGTGTGAAAATGGCTAAATAAAAAAAAATGTGATAAGTATGGTTGCTTAACAGTGTATGTGCAATGGAAAAAGGGCAAGTAGTTTGGAAAGGGACCAACTGTAAAAGACTTAGAAACAGATTTGAGAATTTGGACAAGATTAGCTCTGGTTGCTGCTGCCATGCAGGCTATTAAATCAAATAAAAAAGGCGAAGTTGACAGTGGTGCTGCTGCAAAGCAAAAGGAACAAGGAAACAGTCAGCCAGACTCAAGTGTGACACCTACGGCTCCTCCTCCAGTTCCACCCCCAGTGAAATCGATCTACCCCTCCTTGCCCACACCTCCTCCTTATGAGGAAAAGTCTGTTTCGATCTCAAAGCAACAACCGGTGTTAATAGTAAACAGTGGTGAACTAGATGTTGAATTTGATGAAATAAAGGCCCTGAAAAGAAAAATGGAAAGATTACAACAAACAATTATGACACAGGGAGAGATAATCACAACTCTATTAAGATTACAGAGAAATAAAAATGATAGCAACATGAGAAAGAGATCTTGTGTATTACACAGACAGGGCCATAAACAAATCACACAAACAGAACTTGTAGAGGTAGATAAGATTAAGAACAAGCTTTTGAAACTGCAGCTAGAACAGACTAAACAGGCAAACACAACAAAGAAACAAATGCCCCAGCAGGCCCAACCAATACCAGTAGCTATGACAACTAGTGTCCCGGACAACGTACAATATCCCAATCAGCCCATAGATTCATTTAAAGGCCCACCCTATACAGGAAACCCGTGGGAAGGATATAACCAACAGAGAAGGGGAGGGCCAAGAAGGAGTAGTAGACCAAAACGGGGAGGTTTTGTCAGGAATAAATGTTATGTGTGCGGACAAGAAGGTCATTGGGCCAGAAGATGCCCTCAAAATGGGTCACAGCCCCAATATTCCGGTGTAAGGTATCCACTTAACGCACCAAATGCAAGGGGATGGGGTCCCAATAGAGGAGGTGGCGGGCGTGGAAATGGTGGTTTTGCCAGGGGACCACCAGCGCCACACAACCCATCACAACCAGATTTAATGGCGCCTATGAACCCAACATGGGGCCAAAGGGAGTGATGCGGATGAATAAGGGGGCACACAGGAACCCACCATGAAAGGAATGGCTGGACCTCTCATGGACCATTAAGAGCCCTAGTGGATAATGGGCCTAAATAGTCCACCGTAAAAAAAAAAAAAAAGTTTCAACAACGGTGGAGATAATGGGTTTCTGGTAAAATTGAAAAGTGACTATCAACAAATCACTACCCTATAAGGTAGCAAACCAGTCTAGTTTGCACACATTTCTGTATTACTCCAACACACTAGTTAATAATAGATAGGGACCTAGAAATTACAATGACCTGTCAATGTTGTAATGTGCCCCCGGACGGACGGGGCACAAATGAATGGCTAATTAAACTATGGAGAGATAGAGCCTTATGTCTGACCCAGGACCAGAGACTTATGTTATTTTTTATTTTTTTTTATTTTTTTGGGCCTTATGAACAACAACCAATAGATAATAAGGTACGTACCAATATATAAAACGGTGTCTTAGATTAAGTTTATCAAAAAATCCTGGCCAGCCAAACCTGAAATTATGTCCATGAAGGTGTAAACATGACTGATCTAATCACTGAGGGTGAGCCATATGACTGCATACCATTGACTGAAAAAAAAAAAAAAAAAAAGCAAACAAATTGAGAGATGGTTTGTTCGCGGTACCACTGACAACTCCCCCACCGGTAATCACGTTATTTATGGATGGCTTTGTTTTAGAGCATCAGATAGTATGTTAAAGGCAGGGTTTGCTGTGGTTGACCAGGTTGAGGGTGATTTTGTGACTAGAGTGAGTGGTAAATTGGAGGGTAAGCAGTCACCACAGACAGCTGAAATGATAGCTGTTATCAAAGCCTTGCACTACACTGGTGAAGAGAGGGTGATTATTTATAGTGACTCTGCATATGTGATTGGTACAGTATATATGGAACTGCCATATGGCAGATAGGTGGGTTAGAAACCAGGAAAGGCCGGCCTATAATAAATGGTAGCGAAGCCTGACACATAATACAGGCTGTGAAGGTACCTAATGAAGTGGCTGTTGTCAACTGCCTAATAAACCACTTATATCCCCAACCATGGTTTCCCAAGACAAAGTTAGATCTGACAAACTGACAAACACGCACTGGAATTGACATATAGTTTCGGGGCTGCTCATCGCCCCAATGACAGAGCAAAGCTGACATAATGAACCTGACTTTGACATTAAAACTTGACTTGACAAAATCTGTGCACAGACAAAAATAACATGGCTTGAGGTATTACCTATTGCATTAATGTCTATTCGCTCTTCTGTTAACAGGATTTCTGGTTTCACACCCTTTGAATTGCTTACAGGTCGACAGTTTCCAGGCCCACGGAACGCCTTGGTGTAGGATCCAATCCTGCCACTAACTAATGATGTTTATTTCTACAAACTAACTGCTATGATTAAACGTTTTTCCTGACAGGCTAAACGACACCGGGACAAAGACCAAGCTGTTACAAATGATGATTGAGTGAAAGTGAAGGTGTTCAGACGGTGCTGGGCCGAACCGAGACGGTCCAGGCCACCGAGAGTAAAAGAAAAAACCTAACATTGTGTTCAGCTACAGGGCAAAGGCGACACCTGGATCCATCTATTTTCTTGTGTTAAATGTGATTATCCCAGCAGGTCTCTCACAGAAATCGGTGTGGACCTGAGGACTCAGGTCCAAGAGAGGGAGAGTGTTGAAAGTGAAAGTGAAAGTAAATGGAGAACAAACAGGAAGTGAAACATCAGTGGTAACACTCACACAACACCAACAATAAAGTCAACAAACACTCT
The DNA here is from genome assembly GCF_027580225.2 of Misgurnus anguillicaudatus. NCBI lineage: Eukaryota > Metazoa > Chordata > Actinopteri > Cypriniformes > Cobitidae > Misgurnus > Misgurnus anguillicaudatus. The sequence goes on along the minus strand of NC_073349.2, from coordinate 35,507,229 downwards.
GTAAAATTGTGCATAAAAAAGGTGACATTTTTTCCAGCCCAGCAACAGAACCACAAAAGGTTGTAAGACAGAACAAACACACAGGTGAATGTGCAGTTACCCATGAGGACGACGGTAGATTGATTTTTTATTTAATAACAAAACAAAATTGTACTGATTTACCAACATATGAGAATTTTACCAACAGCTGGGGTGTGGGTTAGATAAATTGGACTTCCATAAGGTGGTGGAAATCCTGACAGAAGTGTTCAGGGACCTGAACATTACAATTACTGTTTATTTATTATAACCTGGGTAGCTACATATCATATTGACCTTTGAATTTCTTAAGTTTCTTATATAATCTTACATTTCAATGTTTCCTTTTAAATCTAATTTTTAAGTTTCTTATACAATTCTACAGTATTAATTTTACATTTCATTTTTTTTTTTTGAATTTATGATTGTTTTTTGAGTATTTGCCAATAGGCATAAGTGTATTTTTCCACAGAGATGAAGCTATATGGAGATTGGAAGGTTCTGTGGGCCCTAGGGGTTATGACTGCAATTATAATTACCATAATATTTAGCATAAACAATGAAGGTAATCTGAAAATTGACAAAAGGTCAAAAACTACATCACAAGATTAGTGTGTAAAGAGATATGGGGGAATTGAATTAAATTACACAAAAAAAAAAAAAATTCAACGACATCATACACCTTTGATTTATGAACATCTATAGTGGTCTTAATTGGAGTATTTGTGGCCATACTGGTCACTTGTGGATGTTGTTGTATCCCCTGTCTCAGATCCCTGTGTAACAGGCTGATAGTGTCAGCAATAGAGAAAAAAGAGAATAATCCGCCCCCATATAGCATGCCCCTATTAGGCCTACAGAACCTAGAGAATGATGAAGAAGAAAATGTGTGACCTCTTTCAGAGGTCAAGAGAGGGAATTGTGGGATTTTAATGTCATATGTTTTATTAATATTGTATTTAGAAGTGTTTTCAATAATCATTATAGTATGCTAAAGTAAAAGATTGTTTGTGTTTGTCTGTGAGAGTGGAAAGCTACCAGCTTGGGTGTGTGTGTAAAACTGCAAGAAGGATTAACTAGGAATTTATGTCTGGAAATTGTCAAAGATAAGAAAGAGACCAGAGTGGGAAAAGTAAACAGAAAACCACGAATTAACTAATACTTTAATATTCACAGGATAAAATATGCAATATATTTCTTACTTAATCAGTATTAATCAGTGAATAATTGATGTAATAAATGATATGATGTTGTCTTTGATAAATGTGTATTAACCAATGAAATGAAGGTTGCATACAGAATAACCTAATGGGGGGATGGCAGCTCAACCTTGAAGAACAGAATCTCCTGCGCTTGTTCTTTGTGTGTGTGTGTGTGTGTGTGTGTGTGTGTTTTCTTCCCTGACAGATGTTTTTTAATAATGATTAAAGTGTTTTGCTTAGAAGTAGTATTGCAGTAAAAGATTTAATATGTGTTTATCTATCTAAAGAAGTTAATGTGTGCCTTATTCATATAACCAATTTTACGAATAATGAAATGATGTCATGATATTGAAATGTGTTTTACATAATAATCACTTTCATCTTACAGCTTATGTTTTTTATGAATGAATGAATGTTGTATTAATGATTTGGTTTTAAGAAAGCATTATTATATTCTATGTGAAGTCAATCATATGTGAAGTGGAGGAGTACTGGGGAGAAGGTGACGGGCTGCATGGCCCTCAGGGATGAGCGGAGAAAAGTTTGTTTTTCTTTGTATGTGTGTGTCTATCTCCTGCAGACTAAAACTGGGTGTGGTAATGGAGTCAGATGTACGAGGGGAACGGCCTTTGTGGGTGGAGATTCTAAGAAGAAGATCGACGTCACATACTTTATAAATAACTGTTTTCTCCAAATGCGGGCTGTTAGTCGACTGCCTATTGTGGCCTTGAGACTGCCCAGCGCTGTAAAACTTTTTCATATCTGATCAATAAATAGTTTAATTTTAATACCGTGCCTTTCCTCTAATTATGAACATGCAAATGGACGCTTTAAAGTCCAACACAAGCACACTTAATAATAAAACTTAAGAAGAACAATAATGTGCTTTTGCAAGCACACTTAATAATAATAATAATAATAAAACTTAAGAAGAACAATAAGTGTGCTTTTGCAAGCACACTTAATAATAAAACTTAAGAAGAACAATAAGTGTGCTTTTGCAAGCACACTTAATAATGTATGGCTGTAAATGGGTTCGGGCTTTTAAAAAGCTGTCAATCTAAATGTACTTTTGGGTTCGGGCTGCATTCTGTCGGGCTCCGGTCATTTCAGGCCCGATTACAGCTCTATTTTAGATAGCAAAAATCTAAGAAATGCCATAATTTATCAGGAACTGGCGAAGGAAATTTCCAACAATGGTTATGACAAGACGTGGGACGTCCTCCGGAGTAAATGAGGCGCTCAAACAGCGATACGTGTTTCAAAAAAGAGAGTTATCTCGCAACGGTTCCGGAGGGAAAATAAAAGCAAATTCGACCTTGATGATGGATCCTCGGTCAAAGAACCCTCGTAGCTTCATTGGCTTCCAATATTAACAACTCTAAAGATATTTTTTCGTTCTCATTTACGTTAAGAATTGATCCGGACTATCATTTCACGTTAATGCCTCCGTGGTCGTTGGGCATTTACATGCATCTGCATCATCATAGCAATCAACGTCATTTTCTTATTATTATAGCTTGATATGTCGCTATCAGCTCAGCTGGCACATAAGCACTTATAACTTGTGAAATGGCGCAAATTTGTCTAGCAAAACTTTGTTCGAAAATGTTTGCTTGAATATTGTGCGATTCAGTGCGAAAGTGAATGGAAACACCTTCAAATGTCTCAAATCAATTCGATATACCAATTTGATCGCAAACCAGCATGTGACATCTTTACGCACAGGTTTTTTATTCGCTTTAAAGCCCGTTGGATGGAAACACACTTTCACCAGCTTTATTCGCATAAGTTTTTTTACCGAACTTTAGATAATTCGATTGACAAGTGGATGGAAACTTAGCTTGTGAGTGGAGAGGACATTTGTGTGTGGTTGGCTAAATACTGCTCTATTCGTGGACAGCCAGTTAAGGTGTTAGATGAAGACGGCATCTGGAACTGAGCTTGGAGAGCGCCCATTAAACAATGGGAGAATCCAAGCGGGTTTCACGGCTTGAGTCAAATACCTTCCATGATTGTGCTGGGCGAAAATAGAGGTTACATTCATTATCAAGGGATGCCCAAATTGTGCCGCAAGTGTGGCCAATATGGGCATCTTGCCGAGGCATGTCAGGAAATAGTGTGTGGAAAGTGCACAAAAATTGGTCACCTTTTTGATGAATGTACCAATGGCAGGAAGTGCAATCTCTGTGGGGAATTTAACCATCTTTAAAAAGATTGCCCTAAATCGTTTGCCAACATACTGAAAGCTAAAATGGCCGCCCCAAACAACCCGACCAGCGAGGAGGCGGCGGTTCCTGAAGTTTTGGAGGGAATTTCAAATACTCAGTCAAGCCCAGGGATTGGCCAAAACGGATCGGAGGAGGCGGTCCAAGGGGCGGAGCCAGAAGCAAGTAACGGCCGTGAAGATGAAGCTCCTCCCCCCCAACAACTTCATGCGGCGCTGTGCAGACCGATCGGCGGCTGACTTGAAGCAGTGCATTCCGGTTAGTATTTTTGTCCGACTTCAGCTGGCACTGCAGGCATGTGACTGTGTCATATGGTTTTTAAGTACCGCGAGAGCGTTTCGAGAGTAGCTGGCTAGCTCAGCCGGTGCAGCTTCTCCAGAGCGGCTGCCCGGAGTTGTGATGACGTAACAGCTTTACGTAATTGGTCGCCTCATTGATCACAATGATCACGTGCATTTTAAGTTTAATCCAACCTTTAGTTCCACTAATAATCATTATAAATTCATGTTTTAAAACAGGAAAAAACACTTTAATATGCTTAATTATGTTATATTGTGTCGTGTAATAAAATAAAAATGAAAATAACAAACTCATTGGTATTTTAATAATTTAGGCTTGTTTCCCGTTATTTTCGGGTATCAGTATAAGCAGCAATTAAAATATTCAATATAAAATGTTTCAGGTTGCAACTTTTTATTTAAAAGTTTGTTTTGATCAAATTCAGCATCTAATTCACTTCACTTGCGATTAAAAACAAAGAAACACGGCACACACGTCACTACGGCAAGCAGCAGGTGTCCGGCTTGACGGCTCCGTCTTCCGTCTATCTTTTCTGCAAATCCAGCTGAGAACATCATCGCCAAAGGAGCCGCAAGAGAATTTCTCTGCGGATCCCAGGGTGATACTCCTCCTCCTGAACCTAAAACTATTAGTATTAAAGAGGAGCAGGTGTAACAAGAGATTTTATGACCTCAAGGAAATACGTAGTCTTTTAAATAATGTTTTAAATTTCCCTTAAGCTCATGCCTTTTTTACTAAATTTTATCATGGCACTCACAATTTCCACTATTAATGTAAGAAGTGTAAAGTCTATGATAAAAGCACAAATGGTTTTATCATTTTTAAAATCTCAAAAGTCTGATATCTTTTTATTACAAGAATGTGGCTTACCGTTTTTATCTAGTTACAGGATGTGGGAGGAGAAATGGACGCCAGGACCCTCCATATGGAGCGGGTCAAATTTTAATAAAAACGATGGAGTGGCGATTTTAATAAATAACCCTCATATCTTGGTGAAGGGGAGCACGGTGGTAAGAGATGGACGGACCATTTTAGCAAACTTGACTTTTTTAGATAGAGATTTTAAAGTGTTAAATGTGTATGGTTTTACAGGTAAAAATGATAGGTATGAGCTTTTAGAGCAGGGGTCGGCAACAGGCGGCCCGCGGGCCAAAAGTGGCCCGCCAGTAATATTTTCTGGCCCGCCAGATTAATTTGAAATCCGTTTTTTAAATTTTTTTTAATCAGACTTTTTTATTTTTAAATAACAGTTTACAAAAATGGCCCCGTGTATCATTCCTTCATTCGTTTTTTCAAGTCAAAACCAAAAAAAAAATAAAGAAAAACGACTTGTTTTTCTATTATTTATTTCCTGAACTAAAATCAAACGACTCGTTTTCTGAATATGCGCACAGATCAAAAATAACAAAAATGAATGAAAACGGGTTCGGACAAATTTTAATTGAACACCTTAGCAGACATATACCAATGAAAAAAATGTAAACAGATCAGGTACTAACAGATTACATTTTAATAAGGGTTTTAATAAGGGTTTGAATAGAAACCTTTCCGGTAAGTCTCATTCGCTTACAGTCCGACTTTTGAACTTTTTTCATTATTATTTATTCGCGTATAACACACTGACAAATAATATGTATTACCTGATAAAAAAATATTTGCGTCGTGGACAAGTTGCCACCGGCTCCCAAGAATGTCCTGAAAAAATGCGTATAATAGCTAGTTTAATCTTAACCGGCCGCTCTTTCTCTCCCAGCGCATCCGCGATCATAACTGTCATTAGATTTTGAACATACTTCTAAAACACAATCAATCAATTAATTGCAGAGGTTTGACTTCATGAATCATTTGCAAATTTACCTCGTAAATCATGTCAATGCATCACGCGTGAAGACAACTCTGTGACATCGCAAATTACTGAAAAGTAATTGCAGGCTTTTAGAAACCACTACAAAATATGATAAAAAAACCTCCTTTACTGCAGTAATATTTTAACTATTACACTTTTAACCTAGATTTTAAAGGAATCTACTGTTCTGTTCTGTTACTTGAACTTGGGGCTCGAGCCCGACCTTAGGTTCGACCTGCCTTCGAAAACAGCAAGTCAAGTTCGTTTACCGTTAATTATTAAGACTAAATGGGCAGGTAAATTCCTTAAAAAATGAAAGTAATCCGCCAAAATATGGTTTTACATGTCTATTAAAATAAAGCCATTATTAATTTTCCTAACGCATAGTTCTTTGATCTTTACCTTCTTTTAAAAATAAATTTGGCAAAGGAGGATTTTCAGCAATTTGTTTGAACAGCAACTCTGCAACCAATGGTTTTGGTTTATGTTGGTTAGAAATTTGAGTGAGAGGCTTTGTCCTATTTAATTTATTATTTATATTTCATTGTTTTTTCTGTGACATTTTTTTCCTCTGCTAACAATACAATGTTAAAATAATATTTATATTGGCACGAACACAATTTTTGTATAACATTTATAATTGTTATAGGCTACTTCATCTCTCTTTTTTCGTTAGAGACATTGAATTTCAGATTCTGGGAACGAGATCTAACGTTAAGTTTTGCGGACCCGTCAGGTCGGGAAATAAAGCGGGTGAACACAGAGTGTATTTTAAGCGGTTTACTGAATAGAACCTTGTCGGAGCTGGACAAAAAGCGGAGACCTCCTTAAACCTTAGGTGTGTATGTGTGTGTCCCGGATAAATATTAATAAAAAAAGGAATACAGTTCAAAAGTCGGACTGTAAGTCTTTCATGAGAGCATAAATGCCTGTAATATGTTACCACTAATAGTATCTGTTTTAAATTATTTCATTTATATATTATGCCTATAAAGGTGTTAAATAAAAAAATTGTCTAATCCAGTAATCAATTTTTTATCTGAGCACACAATCAGAAAACCCGTGGTGGTTAATTTTTTCATTTTTGTTTTTAATTTAAAAAACGATTGAACGAATGATACACAGACCCATAACCATGTTTTTAACAATTTTTAATGCCGTCTTTCGTATTTTAAATAGGAAATAAAGACAATGTTTCTTGACAAAAGATCAGATAGCCTATACTAGGCTAATTCAAAATAAGACGTAAGTGTGCCAACAGCAGTTGGCCCGCCATCTACTGGCTAAAAAAAATATTGGCCAGCGGCCAAAGTTACTTGCCGACCCCTGTTTTAGAGGAACTGCTTGGGAGGGCACCTTTAGTGGTTGGGGGGGATTTTAATTGTGTTTTAGCTAAGACAGACAGCAAGAGGGCAGGGGAAGATTTTAAGGTTGACAGGACGTCAGTTTTAATGCAAAGTTTAGTTAAGGATTTTTAATTAGGTAACTGTTTTAAGACTTTGCATCCAAGATAGGCGGGCTACACCTGGGTCAGTGGTGATGGCACCAACACCTCGCGCACTGACTACATCTTCGTGCGCGACTGTCCGCCAACTGATGCTAGATTAACACCCTTGTTTTTTACCGATCACGCTATGTTGTCTTGCACACTTTCTTTCACCAGCAACCTGACGCTAGGGAGAGGGATCTGGAAACTGAATTGCTCCCTATTGCAGAACGAGGAGATTTTTTGATTCACGAGCACAGTGGTGGGAAATGGTGAAGCATCAGACGAAACTGTTTTTAGACACAAAGGGACGGACAAAAGAACAAAGAAAAGCGATGCATGTTGGGACTGCAAAAAAGACTACAAAAGTAATAATAAATGAGGGCTTTGATTTAATGAAGAATTAATAGAGGTTAAGAAGGAAATGGCTGAGATCGAAAAAGAAAGAAATAAAGGGGTGATTTTAAGGAGTCAAGAAAAAGATCTAGAAGAAGGTGAAAAATGTACACAATACTTTTTTAAGAAAATCATAACAAACAAGGGGGTAATAGCTAAACTTAAAAATGGCGATAAGGAAGTCAGTAACACTAAAGGAATTTTAGAGGAAGTGGAAACATTTTATAAGGATTTATTCAAAAAGAAAGAAGTAACTGATGAAGCAAGATTTTACTATTTTAAAGCTCACTAAAGGCATGAAGGAGTTCAAAACAGGTAAGTCACCGGGAAGTGATGGCCTTCCGGTGGAGTTTTACGCAAAATTTTGGGATAATTTAGCACCAGAACTTTTAAAGGCTTTTAATGACTTTGACAGACTAGACCGACTCCCTGACAGTTTTAGAATAGGTATCGTTTCACTTCTACACAAAAAAGCAGATAAGACCGATTTGAAAACGTGGAGACCAATCAGCCTTTTAAACCTTGAATGTAAACTTTTTAGTAAGCTTTTAGCATCACGAATGTCTATGTTTTTAAAAGATGTGATCCACCCGTATCAAGCGTGCGATGTGCCCGGGAAGAGGATCACAGACAGCCTGATATTGATTAGTGACGTCATCTGTTTTGCAAGAGACAGAAACATTGGCCTCATAGTGCTAAATTTAGACTTTGATAAAGCTTTTGACCGAGTCTTGCACCAGTACCTTTTGCAGGTACTGGGTAAAATGGGGTTCCCTGGGAGGTTCTTAGCATGGGTGGGACTGCTGTATAACGATATAACCAGCAAAATCCTTGTTAATGGGCATCTAACAAATGCTGTTAATATACACAGCGTCGTCCGTCAGGGCTGCCCGTTAGCTCCGCTCCTGTATGTGGCTTGCATAGAGCCACTGGCACAGCTCTTGAGAAGGGACCAACGGATTGAAGGTTTTAAAGTACCAGGAATGGGAGGAGTGACAACAAAATGTGTGTTATATATGGATGACGTGACGATTTTAACTACTGACTTTTTATCTGTCCGGAGAGCTTTGGAATTAACAGACTTTTATGGACAGGCCTCAGGCTCAATATTAAACAGGAACAAGTCTGAGGCCCAGCTCTTTGGACAGTGGGGTGACATAGACTTGGGAGGACTGGAAGTGACACTCAGAAAAATGGACATCAAAATTTTAGGTGTAAAATTTGACAGTGAGGGTGGGGGAAGTGGTAACTGGAGTGGAATTTTAAGCAAAGTAAGACAGCGACTAGGACTGTGGGGACTGAGGACTTTGACTATGGAGGGAAAGATCTTAGTTTTTAAAGCTGTGATTTTACCCCTGTTTTTATTGTTGTGTTCTGTTTTTAGCCCCCCCCCAGGTTCTTCATTTTAGCTGTGGAAAGAGCAGTTTTTTTTACTTCCTTTGGGGATCCAAGTGGGAAAGGACAAGAAGAGACATCATCAAAAAGAGAAAGGAAAACAGGAAAAGGATTTCCAGACCTTGGCTTGTTTTTAGGGAGTAAATTCACAGCATTACACATCAAGTATGCTACGGCCCCATCAAGTAGTGCGACCACAGCAATGGTTAAGTTTTGGATGGGGTCGTATTTACGCACCTTAAAAGTTTTAAAAGTAGATCTCAGAGCCACAGTGTCTTTTAACTTGCCAAAAGAATATGGCTTTATTAAGAAATTTGATTGTGAAAATCAAAATTTGAACGTTTTAACTAATCATAAAAAAATAATCTGTGTTGTGCAGGATCGGGAGAAGGTGAGCCCAGTGTCAGGCCTAACTGAGAGCGAGGCATAGACTGCGTGGAGGAACGCAGCCCACCCTGCTCTCCGGAACCGGCATAAGGACCTTTCGTGAATGGTGAATGAGATCCTCCCGACCAGGGCAGTCATGCACTCCAGGGGCATGTCCACCAACGCAAGGTGCCCATGGCTTTTCGGCGACAATCGCCGTTTTCTTGGTCAATTGGGTCATTCACGTGAATCGCGTAGAACCGGAGAGTTTTTTTTTGAGGTGGTGGGGGGGTCGCGAGGCTGCCCTACCGAGGCTGATGGACACTTTTAACATGAAGGAACCATCTTATTCAAGGTAAGTCAACTTTTTGGAGCAAAAACTATTTGTTTGCTTGATTTAAATTAGCGTTAGCTACCGCTTATATTGTATTTTTAGGAACGAGTCAACGTCGAGTAATGCACAAACGTAGACCTTGCATAAAGTTTGCCTATGCTTCGAGCAAAATGACTAATGTTAGCTAACTTAGCAGGACGATTGTTAGCTAGGCTTATCGTTACTCGGGTGCTCTGCCCTGAGTTCCGAGATATACGGCTACTACTCGAATTCTTAACTAACGTTACCCTGAGTAACTTCATTACGGTGGCTGCGGTGCGCGCTTCCGTGGGCAGTCATTCGTGATGTGGGTAAATGTGACTGTTTACACAATAGCTGATGCGAGAGTAATGTTAAAGGAAAACCCACCGTTTTTCAATATTTTACTATGTTCTTACCTCAACTTAGACTAATTAATACATACCTATCTTTTTTCAATGCATGCACTTAATCTTTGTACATCGCGTTGTGAATGTGTTAGGATTTAGCCTTGCCCCATTCATTCCTGGTGGCTGTATACCTGGTAAATAGTCATTTTTAACAACATAGGGCTGTTTAGATAAAACAATCTGGCGAGCGTGTTGTCCTAGGCTAATACACCAACAGCAAATTTCTGTATAATAAAGGGCTACATTTTGCATCAAAGTCTGTCAATGAAATCTTTACATTGTTTTGTTAGTTGAATTTACATTATGAACACTAGCACTTTGAGATTGTTTATTCAATGTAATGATATATATAAAATTATATATATATATATATAATTTTTTTTTCATTTCTGTCTGTCACAAATACACCAATCCCTGGACTGCCAGAAACCTGCTGGTGGGGAAACGGGTGACGGTGCCCCTCCACGCCACGGTAAGGACGGTCGAGTACATGCTGCAGGGGCACCGCACCTAATCATTCGGATGGGGGGGCCGGGGTTGCCACAGAGAGGGTCCTGGCTGCCACCGACCCTGGTCGCCCGTAGATGCACCCTCACCACCATTGGCTACGGGAACAGCGGGCCAGGGGGTGGGGATCTCTTCTGGGTCCCTGAAGCAGAGTCTGATTGCTCGGAACTGAGGGCTGGAGGTGGGCCAAAAGGGAAGGCTCACCTCCCCGGTCCAGTACAATAGAACACTGTTTTTTACCCCATTTTATTCTGCTTTTACTGATTAGAGGATTACAAATTACTGTTTTAACACTTTTTTAATATTGTTTTTTATCCTGGTTCTTAAAACACACTGGAAGCACTTGTAAATAACTAATGTTATTCTAAATATGAAGTATATTGAACTGTAGTTACTTCTAATGGTTTTAAAAAATTACATACTTTACAGAGGTGCTTTTAAGTAGCATGTGGATATTTTATATTTTGTGTTTTAGAGCTTCAGGATTTTAATGGCGTTTTCAATCCTCATTAAAATTATGTTTTATTTCAGATCTATTTTTGTTTTTAGACCTGCATGTGCAGGGGTTTATAATGTTTTATGTAACCTGACTATTTATATGATGATCTTGTATCAATAAACAAAAATAGAAAGAAAAAATCTGTTCTTATCAGTTTAATGTCTGATACGTCTCCTACCCGGGGACTATATTTTAAATGGATTTTTGACCTTCGGAAATGGAAGCGGAGCTTGCTCCTTCCACTCTATTCATCGACATGGTATTGCAGTGTTTCCATGAATGGTGCGCTCCCCTTCTCGGGGACAAACAAGTCAAGTAAAAAAAAACAGAATTTGCTTCTTTTGTGCGTGAATGACATTGTGTTTTCTGATCCATGTGTGTTTTAAAATTGGTGTGTTGTAGTTGGTTTAACGAAAAGCTTGCGTGGAAATGAACACGCTGATAAAGAAATGTTTTTGTAATGTATTTAATTGTTTTCTTTACAAGTTTGCGGAGGTGATACGATGACGACTTAAACATCCTCGACACAGCTGAAGGTGCAAAAAAGCGAACGAGACAGATTGGGATGTTCAAAACACCTGAAAACTTTTTTCACTACCCTTCATACTACAGCTGTGCACACGGTACTTTTTCAAAAAGATTATATCAAAGGGTGGTACAAATACTAAGTTAAACATGGGAGGAAGAGAAGCAAATTGTACTGAAGATATTTTAAAGGAAGTGGAAGATTTTTATGGCGAGTTATATAATGAAAAGAAGGTGCAGGAAGATGTTTTATATCAAGTTTTAAATAGTTTAAAAAAGAAAATTCAAGATGAGTGTACTTTTTAAATCAGGATTTTACAATCATAGAACTCACAAAATGTTAGAACAACTTTAAAAAAAGGTAAGTCCACAGGAAGTGATGGGCTTCCTGTAGAATTTTATGAAAAAAATTGGGATATTTTAGTACATGAGGTATTAAATGTTTTTAATGAATTTGACAGACTTGACATACTTTCTGACAGTTTTAGACTAGGGATAGTTTTGCTTCTTCACAAAAAAAGGTGACAAATCAGACCTAAAGACATGGAGACCAATCAGCCTTTTAAATTTTGACTGCAAACTTTTTAGCAAACTTTTACGGTCATATGTCGAGGATTTTAGAGGACATAATTCACCCGGATCAAGCTTGTGCGGTGCCCGGGAGGAAGATCACTGACAGCCTAATATTGATCAGAGATGCCATCTGTTTTGCGAGAGACAGAAATATTAGGTTATTGGTTCTAAATTTAGACTTTGAGAAAGCGTTCGATCGGGTCTCGCACCAGTACCTGTTTCGGGTACTGAAAAAAAATGGGATTCCCAGGGAGGTTTTTAGTGTGGGTGGGTATGCTCTACAAAGAAATAACCAGCAGAATTCTAATAAATGGGCACCTGACAAAAGCAGTTAATATACGCAGCGGCATACGGCAAGGGTGTCCGTTATCCCCACTCTTATATGTGGCTTGCATTGAGCCACTGGCACAGCTCTTGAGAAGGGACCCAATGGATCAAAGGACTGAACTTACCTGAAACCGGAGGACTGACTGCTAAATGTGTTTTATATATGGATGATGTGACTCTTTTAACAACTGATTTTATTTCAGTCCAGAGAGTTTTATGAAAGGCCTCGGGCGCTAAGCTCAACAGGAGTAAGCCCGAAGCCCAACTCTTTGGACCATGGGGACACATTGACAGACTAGGCCTTGACGTGACCATAAAGAATACAGACTTAAAGATTTTAGGGGTGAAATTTGACAGGGAGGGGGGTGGAAAAAGCAACTGGGCAGACACTATAGGGAAAGTTAGGCAACGACTGGGTTTTTGGGGTTTAAGGACATTGACATTGGAGGGTAAGATTTTAATTTACAAAGCTGTGATTTTACCTGTGCTCTTATTACTGTGTTCTGTTTTTAGTCCCCCAAGGTCTTTTCTTTTAGGTTTGGAACGGGCGGGAGTTTTACTTCTTATGGGGGTCCAAATGGGAGAGAATTCGAAGGGAGGTTGTGAAGAAAAGGAAGGAGAATGGAGGAAAAGGGCTCCCAGACCCCCAATTGTTTTTAGGAAGCAGATTTACTGCATTACATATAAAGTACGCTGTGACTCCACCCAGAGATAACAAAATGGCTGCCTTGGCAAGGTTCTGGATGGGGTCATATTTACGCACTTTAAAGATTTTTCCAGTTGACCTAACAACTCCAGTGTCTTTTAATCTGCCTAAAGAGTATGATTTTATTAAAAAGTTTTTGAAAAAACACACATTGGAACAGCAAGATGTCACAATTTTAAGTGACCACAAATGTTTTTTTTCTTTTGTGCAGGACCGAGAGAAGGTGAGCCAGTGGCAGGCCTCACGATACGTGAGGCACAAGAGGTTTGGAAGAATGCTGCACACCCTGCTCTCCAGAACAGACACAGAGACCTGACATGGATGGCGGCCCATGAGATCCTTCCGACCAGGGCGGTTATGCACTCCCGGGAATGGCCACCAACCCCAAATGTCCGCAGCCGGAATGCGGCGCATCAGAGTCCGTGCGACACACACTATGGGAGTGCGGCGCTGCACGGGACCTGTGGACCACGACCGGCCCCCTGTTTTTCCCGTGCCTGCCAGCAGGTGGGGTCCAGATGGACTATAAGCTTGCCATCTTAGGGGTGGGCCGGAGTTTGAAAGACCTAACAGTGCAACAGTTTGCCTCGCTCTGGCTCACCCTGAACTCCATCAAAGAGGTTGTCTGGACTACCAGAAACCTGCTGGTGCGGAAAGGTGTGATGGTGCCCCTCCACGCACGCAAGCTGATGGTGAAGAACCTGCTGCAGGTGGGACCACGCACTGGCATTCGGACGGGGGGCCGGGGTCACACAGTGAAGGTCCCGGCCCCCACCGACCCTGGTTGCCCGTAGATGCACCCTCACCAACATCTGGCTAAGGGAACAGCGGGCCAGAGGGTAAAGATCTCCGCTGGGCTCCGGAAGTGGAGGGCTTAGTGACTGGTGCTGGAGAGCAAGATGATTGCCCATTGATAAAGATCTCACCACCCCGGTCCTGAACAAATACTGAACTGTTTTTAACAAAAAAAATTTAAAGGCTATTTATGAAAAGATTGATTAACATTGAACACTGGCTTTTTTAAACACAATGGAGGAATTATGGATTTGAACATACAGATATTTAAAGAGTGCTAATATTTTCAACTCTCTTATTTCAATAGATTTATTATTTTTTAATAGTTTTAACAGTGTGTCAATGTTAAAAGATTTGCAACTATAAAACTTTTTGAAAGAAAAAATCTGTTCTTATCAGAAATGATGGTTTAAGTTTGTTAAAGTACCCACTTGTAGTTTATGCACAGCCATAAGAGTGAGCTTTTATTATTTATGTGGTAAATTGTTTGTGTTTTTTAAATAATGTGACTATTGAATAATTTATTATTTCTTTTTACCTTTTTTAACTACGACAAATACATGTATTTTATTTAATTTGAAGTGATTGAAAGATGTTTTACATGATTGTGTGACAATAAAAAAAAAATCTGTTCTTATCAGTTTAATTTCTCATACGTCTCCTACCCAGGGACTATATGTTAAATGGATTTTTGACCTTCGGAAATGGAAGCGGAGCTTGCTCCTTCCACTCCATGCATCGACATGGTATTGCAGTGTTTCCATGAATGGTGCGCTCCTCTTCTCGGGGACAAACAAGTCAAGTAAAAAAAAAACAGAATTTCTTTTGTGCGTGAATGACAGAGTGTTTTCTGATCCATGTGTGTTTTAAAACTGGTGTGTTGTCGTTGGCATTATTGGTTTAACGAAAAGCTTGCGTGGAAAGAACACGCTGATAAAGAAATGTTTTTGTAATGTATTTAATTGTTTTCTTTACAAGTTTGCGGAGGTGATACGATGACGACTTAAACATCCTTGACACAGCTGAAGGCGCAAAAAAAGCAAACGAGACAGATTGTCAGTTCAAAACACCTGAAAACTTTTTTTCACTATACTACAGCTGTCGAAGAACCACAGCAACGTCGACAGACCTGGAAGCATAGCTGTATTTGTTTAACTCACAACGACAACGGGTAAGTCATTGAGCCCTGTGTTTTTATTTATCCACGTTCTAAAATTGCTACGCTTTCGTTGTTTCTCGATTGCTCTGTACACTTCTTTGTTTCTATTCCACGTAAAGTTACTTTGTAACAACGAAACGATATATTGTAATGCGCTATTTAAATCCATTTGATTTAAATTGTTTAGCATTTTTCTCTCTGCACGCTTTAACCGGGCTGGAAACGGAATAAGGGTAGATCTCGAAGAATATTTGGTTTCAAACCTGGCTTTGTGCGCCTTTCCACCTGGTCACACACAGTAATTATATGGTAGTCGGACGGCCTTCGGGGGCGCCGTCGATGTGATCGGTCACAGGAAGATGCGGCCGTCTGGCCTCAAAGGGTGTTGCTCATACTTACCTGGCAGGGGAGATACCATGATCATGAAGGTTGTTCACCCAGGGCGAGGCTCAGCCATTGCACTCCGGTTGTGCTGACCCTTTGCAAATTCCCCAAATGTGGGAATCTCGACTGCAAAATTGCTGATAGTGGGGGACTGCGTTCGCGCTCTCCCCTGCCCTTTGTGTTAAAAATAGATTTGTTTGTCATTTTACGGAAAATCCAAGAGACGTCTAACCACGGCACAAGAACACATTAGTCGTCAAAAAAGCGGCTATTAAACGACTACATAACTTATAATAGACCCCGAATATGTGTCTAGGCTAAAATAAGGCTTAATTTCGGTTGTCAGTGAAAATCTAATAGTTGTCTTACCATTCCCCAAGTATAGACTAGCCATTAAATAGAACCACAATCAAACAGCTACATGTCTAAGAGACATTCAACAAAATAATGCTTAGATGATTCTTTTACTTCCAATATAAGAGGTTCTTAGGAATGGCAACCATCCAAACTAATAAATCATAAAGCTTTTAAAAGAAAATGACAACAGTTAAACAACCTAGACAACGTTGGGCAATACAAAATGCTTAGAAATACAAGACAAAATGAAACATTGTACATGAATGTACATTTAAACAAGCCAACAAATCTGACAATGGGCTAAGACAATTTTTCTTGAATTAAGTGTTTAAATCTAGATTTGTTTCTTACCCCTTTGGCAGATTTATTTGCTTGTTTTAAGCCCAAATTCACTTAAATTTTATGTTTTTTTTTCCCGAAAGGCTAAGCTTATTTTCTTGGGTCATTTTGCTCATCAAAAAAATGCATCTTATTTTAAGACTTTTTAACGTGATGCCCGGCAAACCTTCAACCTGATGCCCAGCTGATGCATGACCAAGGACCACCGGCAGAACCCTCTTAACCTCCGCCTAATCTCCTTAATCGTTTCAATGTATATATAAATATATCTCCCAAGGGTTTTTCCCTCCTATGACTTTTTTTACTTCCCCGGCTGAGCCTGGGTTTTTTTTCTCCTAGGGGGTTTTTCAACCCGGGGAGGCAGCCTTCTTGGGCTTAACTTATTACCCTCTTCTTTACGTTACATTAGCAATACGCACGCTTATAATGTTGATTCATAGCCGCAGCAAATTTAGCTGCTTGTGCTATCGTGTATTATGTTGTGCTATCTGTCGTTTTTCTGTGCTTTCCACTGCTTCTATTAATGTAAAGCTGCTTTGAAACAATCACCAATTGTGAAAAGAGCTATATAAATAAAATTGAATTGAATTGAATAGATATTTGTATAGTTAAAAATGAATTTTTTTGTGCAATGTATTCATTCATTCGCTACCCTTCATACTACAGCTGTCGAAAAACAACAGCAACGTCGACCGACCTGGAAGCAAAGCTGTATTTGTTTAACTCGCAAAGACAACGGGTAAAGTATTTTCTTGATTACCTAAATGACTTGCAGTAAGAAAATATTTCAATTTATACTAATGATAATTCTGTCATAATTTACTCATCCTCGTGTTGTTTTAAACCTGTAGGCATTCGTTTTTTTTCTGATTAACACAAAAGAAGATATTTTGAGGAATGATGGTAAACCCACAGCAGATAGTGACCATTGACTTCCATAGTAGGAATAAAAAATATGATGAAATTTAATAGGTACCATCAACCGTGTGCTAACCATAATTTTTCTAAATATTTTCTTCATCATTTATCACGATATTTCCAAAATATTTTTTCCTACTATGGAAGTCAATGTTAATGTACTTCATTATTTGCTTTACAAGCCTGAAATCCAGGTGACAGGATTCTATGGTAGTCACAAACAGGTAAACGAGTAAAATAATCACCATTTACTTTTAAAAGCATTTTGAAAATTGCTTGCTTATGCTGGGAGTAAAGGTATTTAATGCAGTGTGCATCCTGTTTTAAAGGTAATGTATGATTCTTTTAAATCTGACACATTTGCCACATTAAAATAACAGAAATGTACTGTTTCAACTTTTTGGAGCCGGTGTGTCTGTGTTCTTGGGGCACATCTACATGTAAGAGCAGAATTGCTTATTATTCTTCTCTATTTCTTGTATAGGTCAATTATGACTGAAGAACAGTTCACCAAATGAAGACCATAGCCAGGTGACGGGATTCTGTGGTAATCACAAACAGGTAAACCAGTAAAATAATCATCATTTATTGTTAAAATAATTTTGAAAATTGAAGTTCTGTGTGTTCTTATTGTACTTTATTTCTTTCTGCAGGTAAGCACCATACCGTAAGCTTTAATCCCTTTATAACAGGTAAGGTTCATACTGTTTTATTCTTTTATACTGTTTCATTCGTACTGTTTTAAATCATTCAGTAAATGCAAAGTTAAACCGATGTGTTTTTAATCTAGATTTAAAAGTGTCTACTGTTGAAACACATCTGATCTCTTCTGAAAGCTGATTCCAGCTACAGGTTCATACTGTTGTATTCTTTTATACTGTTTTAGACATACTGTTTTAAATCATTCAGTAAATGCAAAGTTAAACCGATGTGTTTTTAATCTAGATTTAAAAGTGTCTACTGTTGAAACACATCTGATCTCTTCTGAAAGCTGATTCCAGCTCCAGGTGGCATTAGGGTTGTGCCGATAGACGATAGTATCGTGTATCGACGATCTTCAGACATATCGCCAATGGCAGGCTTTCATGGCGATAGTAATGACGATAGTTGGCGAATGGTTATTATTATTATTTTTATCATCATAGTTTTATATTAACACCCACAATGCATGCTTTTCCTCACATGAGGGTTTGTGGGCTTCACTTTACGCGGAGAGCTTGTAAAGAGAGAATTCCTTCTTGCACGTACCTGCAATTAATGCGCGCGTCTTGGTCTCCTTCTACCACTAAATCCAGCGCGCCGCGTCATGAGCAGCTGTGCTTCTCTCTGTCTCACGTGCACGCGCTCTCGCGTCTGTCCGAAGTCTAAACATAAACTTAAGTAGTAATCCTTATGTATTTGTTCAGTTTAATGCGTTTCATGCGAGCTGAGGCAAACTTTTTTGTTTAAAATATGACCCGCTGCATATTAGCGCCTCTCTCACTCTCGCGTACGTGCAGAGAGAGCTGCGCTCTCTCCGAAGTCAGATCACTATTAATCCTGTTTATGATATGAATTTCAATGAGTTGTAGCAACATGTCCCTCGTGTTTAATATATGATTGTGTTTAAAATATGATCGCGTTCCGCTGGACTGATGCGTTTAAAAAGGCACCTCATGAGAGCACCACTGCTTGACACGTGTAGTCTTCTGCAACAGCACTAAACCAATGCATTGAATTGTTTGTATGTGCGCGCATGTGTGTGTGCATGCGCAGATGTATGTTTTTACAGTTATTAAGTAATCATGATAGGGTTTTAATGACGCGCTCGCATTAATGGCTTATGGCATCAGTTTTAAGAAGGTTGCGGTCATGACGGTGTTGCTCTTGTTTTTTTTTGTCCACCCATCAAGTGACTTGTTATAATGAGTAAAAAATTAACAAATTAAAAAAATGAGTAAACTACTGCCCCGCCCCCCGATAATATCGTGTATCGCTGATCTCACAGGCTGACGATAGGACGATCTCAAAATAGGGCATATCGCCCAACACTAGGTGGCATATTAACTAAATGCTGATGCACCTTGTATTTCGATTGCTTTGTATGCTTGAAACATGTGAAGAATTGACAATAAATAATAATCTTTATCAAGTGTTATACATTAAAAAGTGGATAAATAACAAAAATGTCACTCCTGACAGCTGATAAATTAATGTTTTTTTATAGCACCATTGAGGTGAGCACTTTTCAAGGCAAGATTATTTATAGAACCGTATAAAAAGGTTCCATATAGTACCAAAAAAACGGGTTCTGCTATGGTTACATGCTGAAGAACCCTTATTTGGTACTATTTGGGAGCATTTGTCTTAAGAGTGTTGCGTAGGTTCGAAACTTTCAAACTTGAAACCAAAGAGAAGGGTCACACTGTTTTATACTATACAGCTGGTGTTCCTCAATTTCAGGGCCTATTTTGTTTAGTATATCAGTTTTGTTCAGTTTTTTATGTGCATGCAAAAAGCAATCAGCGAGCAAATTAACTGAAGCTTTACCTTCATGTTTCTTTTTGTATAAGTGATAACTGTTTCTGTGTTTTTTTATGTATTTGTATGTTTTTTTACAGGTATAGAGTGAAATGCACACGGCGAGGAATTGACCCAGACCTTCAGTGCCAGACCTCTGACCCGCTAACCTCCATCCCGACAGTCAGGGCCTTCTCCGGCTCCCATTGCGCTATCGCTTCTCGGCTTTTTGGATAAGATCAAGTGGACACCGGGGACTACACGTTTAAATGGATTTTTGACCTTCGGAAATGGAAGCGAGGCTTTCTCCGTCCACTCCATGCATCGCCTCGGGCGCTTTACGGGCACAAACAAGGTGAGTTTAAAACCAGAGTTTGCTTCTTTTGTGCGTGGTTGTGTTGTGTTTTTCCCCTTTTCAGATGAAACAATCTTCAGTCTTAGGTTTTGATTTCAAAGATGGACTTTATTGTCAGCGAAATAAAGCCGTGAGGAGATCTTGCAAGATCCACTAAAGTTTTACTGTACCACAAGTGGTATATATAAGGTGGCCTCCCCACCCCATGTACTCCATATATGGTCTAATATTCAGAAACATATGGTTTGTATCATATGGAAAACATATGGCATCACTTTGTCAAGAGTACAGTACGTCTTTTGTCTCGGCCTTCGGCATGTAACGACCTTCCTCATGTATAAGAACAGACTGCAATGCATGCTGGTAAATTTCATACACACACTGGTAAACTATGGTTATATTCATATAGAAAACATAATGGTAAACACACACTGGTAAACTATGGTTATATTCATATAGAAAAACATAATGGTAAAGTAAGATTATACTTATTTCCTTTATATTCGGATTAAAACAAACATCATCATAATCCCTGCTCTGTGGCTTACCTAGCCTCAGTTTTCCTGTTTATTTATTGTAATCCGGAGTGCCGTTTCATAATTCAGTTTTTCAGTTATCACTATATATCGTGGTTAAAGAAAACCACTATACATTACCAATTACTAAATTATGCCACTGCACTTCGAACTATGGACAATAAGAGCAAACATCTTTCCATTCTTATTTTGTCTTTGAATGTAAAAGTAAAAGAACTTAAGTCCTACATAAACAGTTTGTGTGCAATTGGTTCTGCACTTGTCTGCGGCTGTTGTAGTTATATTGAATATATGTGGTAAAACTGGGTAAATACATGATATAGAATATATGATATTCATACCGTGTATATAAATGTTGGCAAATGAAAAGTAATAATATAGTAAGTAATTAAAACAAAATAAAGTATGCATAGAGAAAAAATAAATGTAAGGTAAAATCAAACCAAGTAAGTAGAAATTAACAAAATTAAGTAAAGCGTGCATATTAATTATAAAGTAAATATAAAGTTAAATCAAATAAAAGAAGTAACTAGAAATAATCAACAAAACTAAGTATGTATGATAACCATAGAGTAAACTGTAAAATTTAAATTAAACCAAATAAAATTAGTAAATTGAAATAATTGATACTAAAATCTAAGTTAGGTATGCATGATAAACATGAGAGACATGTAAAATTAAATTGAATAAAATAAGTGAATATAAAATTCCCCAATATAAACTGAAGCTAAGCATACATATAAAACCCAAAACAAAAAGTAAAATCAAATCAATAAAACAAAAGTACTACCTAATAATATATTTTAAGTAAGTAATACGTTTTGATTATACTTAACCTACATGCGCTTGAGGTTTGCTTTTATTCCTCGTTTTCATCCTCCTCAGAGGTGCTTGAATATTCATTTACTAACTGTAGGTTCATTACTGTTCTGTAAAGTAAGTCCTGGTAATGCACGGACTGATCATTTTGTGCCTTTAGTTTTTTATCATCCTGATAAGTTATCATTTCCATTTGTTTAACGGTAGCTTTGATAACAAAGGATTTTAATAACGGTATTACACAACAAAATAATATTCCTAATTTTGCTAACCAAGCTCCCCATGCTCCTAGTTTTAAATCGAACCAATCCCACATTTTCTCATCCCTTCCGGCATTAGTTGCCATTTCTATCTGTAACTCTTTAAGTTTGGTCATGGCTTTTGTAAACGTACCTTCTGGTGCTGTATTATTAGGAATGAAACTACAACAGTAATTAGAAAATAAAATACACACTCCGCCTTTATCCGCTAATATCCAATTAAGCGCAAGTCTATTTTGCCATGTCATTTTACTGGTTGCATCTAGTTGCTCTCCATGTAAAGTTAAAGCTTCATTGGTGTGGTTAATGAATCGCTACTGGTTATAGTATATATAATTGATCCATTCTGTATTTTTATTTTGTGAAATCCAAATGAATATTGACTCAAAACCTGCTTTAACTTCATCTCGGGCCTTAAATTGATTTGGTATACCTCTGGGTTGACCTATTGCGTCTATGTATACTGTAGGATCTGATTCGTAACCTCTCTTAACTCTATGGTTACTTGTGTCCTTTGGTTCTGACTTGTAATCGAAATCCCATTCCATTATATGAATCTCCTGTATTAGTCGTACTCTTGTACATTTTCCTTTCCATCCTAAAGGCAAAGAATGTAAAAGTTTTCTATGTCCGCAAACCCAGAAAAAATCTGCTATTGCTTGTGTTTGATCAGTATAGGTGTCTACATCGGGGAATGCTGTAGTTTGATTTTCACAGTTTTTTTCTTGAATTATTTTCTTCCCATTTTTTATTCCTGATGACCTCATAGGTGGGAGATCTAAGGTATCGCTGACGTGTCGAATTTTTGTCTTATCTAAAGTCCAAATTACTTTGCATTTTCCTTTACATTGTCCCATATTAATATTCCCTGTGGTTTTTACAAAGCACTCATATTCCTTACTATAATCTATGATGTACCATTGTGGGATTTCTATTTGACCATTTTGTATATGCATAATTTTTGATACACCGATACCTCGACATCTAGCTGCTAATGATCGTTTGTGTCGATACATAAGTCTTTCTTTGCTATTACTTAGCGAACCCAAACATTCTGCTGGACAAATAGGTTTGAACAGTTTCACATTACAATGGAGTCTATTCATCTCAGCACATTTTTCAAAATCAAATAGATTTGGCACTATATATGCCCATTCATACCATTGATTACTTTGTGCTGTTTCCCATAAAATGTCTAGTTGGGTATCTTCTCCATACATACTGTAATCTTCCTCAATGTCTCTACGTTGTTTTCCTCTCCATATTAGTTCAGTTGTATTTGAGATTGTATTGTTCCTCAGTCCTTTTGAGGGTTCAACAATCAATGGCAAGTTCGTTTGGTTAAGCGTTTGTGTTGACGGTAGTAACGTTAAAGACCTAAGGGATGTGTTATTCAAAGTCTGTTTGTTTATGGCGTTGACATAAGGGATGTGTGATTCAAAGTCTGTGTGGGTGCAAGCGCTGTTGACGTAAGGGATGTAGAGTTCAAAGTTTGTGTGGTTGCAAACGTAATTGACGTAAAGGAGGTATGGTTCAGAGTCTGTGCGGTTGCACGCTCCGTTGATGTAAAACTTGTAAGATTAAAAGGCTGTGTGGTTGAAAGTGAAGTTGATGACAGGGAAGTGTGGTTCAGAATTGGAGTTACATGTGTTGGAGTCAATGGCAGGGTGGTGTGATTCCGGGCCTGAGTAACTGGAGGCGGAGTGGTGGTGTTGTTTAAAGCATGAACTGGCCACAAGCATATTGTAAGACGCCACCCAATTGGCCCAACGTCGAAGTCCAATGCGGTGGTGAAGGTATCACGTGTTCTTTCCTTCCGTAGCGCTTCTAGAAGAATAATTCCATTTATTTACTTTATTTCTTTGACCTCTGTGGTTAAATTATAATCTGACTCCAATTTATAAGAATGTAGTGTATTATTCCAGTTATCTGTTGATC
The DNA here is from genome assembly GCF_027580225.2 of Misgurnus anguillicaudatus. Taxonomy (NCBI): domain Eukaryota; kingdom Metazoa; phylum Chordata; class Actinopteri; order Cypriniformes; family Cobitidae; genus Misgurnus; species Misgurnus anguillicaudatus. Next base: position 35,483,734 of record NC_073349.2, on the reverse strand, counting down.
ATAATTTAGATATTGATTATTTATAAATTCCCATAGTCTTAGTTATTCGTTCATTAGGGACCCGGTATCGCACAGAGTATACGCCGGCCGTTGTGTATATCTCACGGACACAAAATTGTCAGTCTGATCTTAGTCAGAGGTTGCCGGGAAAACTAATATTTCTATGTCTGGCCGCTCCATGCTTGCTCCGATCATAAAAATAGTTACTTTAGTTTAGCTCTCATGCAACTTGCTAAGGCAGGTGATAGACATAAATCTGAGAGTTTTAATGAATGTGCCCCATGCTCCATTCAACCATCAAAACCCCAGTGTGATCATATCCTGACAGAATAATCTTGCGGTAATACCAGACTCCTTCTAATCTACTAGTCATAATAATTTCTGAAATAATTAAAATAAATCAATACATTTTCTGAAGAATTAAATTGAATCAATTATAACAATTTATTATACCAGGCAGGTTCCAGTTTAAAGAATATCATATAATACAGAATATGATTCAATTCCAATTAAAATGATCAACAGTTGCAAAAGTTACAAAGTCATACCTGGCAATAGACACTCTGGCTACAGAGTACTTCTATCATTAATATATAATACACCCAAAATGGTGTAGGAAGATTCTTGTTAAAGGTTTCTTCCATGATGTTTGAATACAAACATAGTGTGGAAGCTCCTGGTTACAGGATGCCTCCATAAGGTTGGAATACACACAGAGTGTGGGAGCTTCTGAGTACAGAATGGCCCCCCAGAACATTTTGCCAGGCCACCTTTTATACACAGCTTGAGACAAAGGCATAAAAACCCAGTTTGACATGTACCAAGTGATACAAAAGCACACCTGGTCAAAATCCAGTTTGACCTGTACCAAGTGATACTAAAGTACACCTGGTCAAAATCCAGTTTGACCTGTGCCAAGTGATACTAAAGAGCACCTGGTCAAACTAGCCAGAAGTATCTGGCAAAAACCCCACCTCTACAAGAAATGCATATTTTATCCTAAGTTCTAAAACCTTAATCCATCTGATCTTAGACTTATAGAAATGAGACCTTTTTACTCATCGCACCATGACCTTTAAAATAAAGCCAAACATGAATATAAAATTGCAATCTCAGAACAACATATATACATAATATCATATATATTTCAGCAGATACTCAGTAATGTGAGCCTAAAGGCTAACAGTGCAAAAGCCTTTGTGATGAAGAGATTAGGAGCACCAAGAGTTTCATGTCTGTAACCAGTTCCACCTGAGGGTCAAATCTGGGTTAGCAACACGACCTGAGGTTTAATTGTTTTATAGTGTCTTTTCATAAATAAACTTAAAGTTTATTATATACCAGCTGTACTACAACGCCTCCCTTGGCCCTTTTGGGGCAATTGAAAAATAGTCCCTAAAGGCCATCGCTGGTCATATTCAAATCCTTATGCGTTTTTTTCTTTTATTGCAACAGTCTCTGTATGGCGGGCACTTGTAGAGGACTCAGGGTGAAAGCAGTGTTGGCAGATGTCCGTAAAGAGTGAATTGTGGACCTGAAATAGCAGCATTGAATCAAAGAAAGCATAAACACAAGTCCACTGCCAATCACACACCCACGAAACATCCAGTCCCACCAAGTGTACACATACTGTGCAGACCGAATAGATGAACTTGACAAAATATTTGTTCCTTTGGCCAGGTTTGATTCTACCTGAGCCTGGTTGAGATGATGCTCGGTCTGTAGAATCGTCTGTTGCACCAAATTCATGGTGTCAGTCAATGACTGTGTGCTGTGTTCGTTGAAAGTGTCTCCCCACCACGGAAAGACATGTGTCTAGCGGGATCCTCCCTAGGATATTTCTCTGACATTTTGAAAAGTCCTCTGTTACCTATTGGCAGAAGGTAGTTTTTGGTAGAATAGTCAGACCTCCATAGGTGAAGGAATTCCTCACACTGAGAATGTGTACCACTGTATGTGGGACATTTTAAGAACATCAAACACATGATCATGCAATGGCTGAACACTGAAGAACTTGACCTTCATTGGACGAAAATGGTTGTGAAAGATTACACAAACAAATGACATTATTAGATGTTTCATAATAGTAGGTGCGAATTGTAAAAGGTCTTATTTCTCTTTTCAAAGTAATTTATCCCATAAGGTGACAAATAAATTGATCCCATTTAAATACCAATTTCTTCTCTATTATGCATCTCTTGTATAGAGTGGAATTTTGATATAATCTGTGTATTTTAAAGGAAGAGTGGCAAAAGTTTTTAACTGGCATATTTACCAGTGGTATACATCATTAAAGCATATAAAATAATAGCATTCAAATATAATACAAATAAATGTACTTATAGTTATATAAAATACAGATATTTATACTAAGGTATATATAATATGACATATCTATATGATATATGACTATGTTTTAATAACCATATTATAAGTTCAGAACACTGAAATGCAAGTTAACCATGTAAATCTAAAATTTCAGTAAAGCAAATTAAAAATACATAGAAAACTTTACACAAACAGATTTTGAATTTCTTATTTAACCATTGTTCACAAATTCTATACATATACATTGGCAAAGTCACAATCAATGGCTAGGTGTCTGATTGAGAATCATGTGGTTGATCGATAGAAATGCCAGCACTTCAGATCTAACCATTTTTAAAGTTTGGAATGTCATTAGACATGTTTGCAACCACGTCAAATGGCTTAATTCTTCACTTATCTTATTCTCAAATAGGTCTTATTTAGAGTTTTCAAGTAGAGTTTCTACCTTTTATTTATACAATCAGAGACAAAAACCTTAATTTGTGACTATAACCATGTATATGTCCTACGTACACTGTAACATTTCATGTAGTTCAAAAGAAAAATGCAAACACAGTTTTTTATTAAAAATAAATTAGCATCATTAGGAGTTCTTTGATTTCCTATGTGTGAGATGCTAGTTGGTTTTGCATGTATGACAAACTTTAGAGTTTGGATTCTTAGTCATTAATCATACATATGTGTGATGTTTTCAGCCTGGATAGTTTTAAAACTTATATCAGGTAACAGTGTTATGTTGTTGCAATGGTGAAAATATGTGCATTAAATGTTCATGCCTGGGAGTGGGTGGATTCTAACTTAAAGTAATCTGTGTTGCACAATTTTAGTTCCGATGCTACATCGGGAGGTCATATAATGAATATATTATTTTATTACTGTGAGATGTGAATGACCCCTTAAAGCATTATCACACCCATCACCTGCATTTCTGGTTTGTGCCTGTATTTAGGCTCAGATACATCTCTAGTATCTGGACTCTTAAGGAGTCATAGTAATCCACCTGAAAGGGAAGATGTTAAAGATAACAGACAAAGAAACATTCATTTCTAAACTTTTGAGCATTTTGCATTAAGACATGGCATCATCTTTAGTTTACAATGATGTCACTACCACACAGCTGTCAATGACAGCAATGCATTAGGTTGTAAATTCTTCCTGTTAAGAAGATTTGAATCATTACTTTTGCAAATTAATTTCAGAGGCCAGATTAAGTTGGGAATTTTCTGTTATATTTGACTATGTTGTTTCAGTATAGTCTGAGTGTGTATAGCACCATAAACTGCATTTGCATTTAAACTGTGAGCATAAAAAATCCCATTTTTGCTGGGGAAATTTTCTGGATTAACTTTAGATTTAATCTTAAACTTAAATGACTTTATTCTGAGTTGTTCTCAGTACAGTCAGCTCACATGTTTAACTGCTGTGATGTCTGTTTATGGTACACACTTTTAAACTTTTTACACCTTTGTGACCTGTAGGACTGTAATTCCTGATGATTTAACATTTCCCACAGTTTTAACCAACTATAAAAGTAAATTGACTAATCAGATTCAGTTAAAGTTGATGTTTCAAACTTATAAAAGAGTTGTTTGGTTTGCTATCTTGTGCCATAATATTTTCCGTGTCCCTGCAAAGCAAAAAAACAAAGCAAAACAAACAAGCAACAAGTAAAAGCATACACATACCCCCGTTTTGGCACGAGATAGTGGACCAAATAAATCTGAATCTAAATATTCCCCGGGCCTTTTTGTGGGTCTTAATCATATAAGTTTGAAATGCATGTAATGCATCATTTTTCACCATATTAGGCCTGTCTGGCCATTACAAAATAATTTATATTATAATGCGATTATAATATAAATTACATTATATTAAAAATAATATTCATTAAAATAATTTTATTTTATTACTGGTCTCGAGGGCTTCAAGAATGATAGTAAATTTGCAAAATTGAAAACATGTTCTTGTGCATTAACATGTCCACTAACAACAACAGCTCTCTGTTGTGAATATAAAAAATAATCAAGGAATAGGGTGTAAAAACACAAACTTTTGCTTTAAATGTTAAGACATACAGTAATATTAAAAGACTTTTGGCTCTGATTGATTTAATTTAAACAGGAATTCTGTATTCATGCAGTGATTTAGGACTCAGCTATAAGCTCTATTTTTATGACTTTCACAATCTTTAGACAATTAGACAACAAATTGCTCTTTAACAATTTCCACAATCTCATAGAGAAACAAAGACTCAGCTTCGATAATTTCCAGAAAACTGGGTTACATTGTTTATTTAACAATTAATAATAGTCATCATAAAGAAAAGACTAAGTCTAGCATTTTTAACAGTGCTGACTATACAGTGTGTATGTACTACTGTATGTATGATGTTAATTAAATACTTAAATAGCACTTTGATTGATTCACAGAAAATAATAATGCATTTTATTTGTTAAATCTTATCTAAACATCTCACTTGAAACAAGGAGAACCACACATATTTTTTGAGAGGGGGGTTAAGCCCTTTTACTCTCATTGGTGATTCTTTCTCAGTGAGATAAGATCACATGTGTTTTATTGACCATTGTAAGAACAGTTTCATCATTATCTTTCTGTGCATCAGTTAAAGCTTTAGCTCAATTTGCCTCATATCAACATTAGGGAATCCTGCAATAATTTATGAGTTTTAAGATTTACTTATTACATTCCAATCCTGAGTGTTCTTTAGGAGATTCACTCACAATCATTATTAAATCCTTACTTGCTTAATATCTTAATATTTAGCTCCACTCTGCATTCACTGAACCTTTAACTCCAACAATGCTGCCCCCAATCATTTGTAAACTTCCACCTATCTTTCATTTCCATAATTACATGTATCTCCTTAACTCATCAGGTATAGTTAATACGCTGATGTTTGCAGCGTTTAATGATCTTAAAAAAAACTAATATGAACATTTGCTCTTGTCATATCAATCATGTAAACCCAAAATTAACTTCTTATATGCAAACACATTAACTTACACTGTAGTTTAAATGTATATAAAATCCCTTTATTTAAGTTAATTCTTGTTCAGAAGTTTGTTCCTTTAAATGTTGCACATTTGCTGTGACAACATAAACAACCATACAGGGAGCTCAAAATTAGTTATTACTGTAATAATTCAATGTTTACCCTTATTTGAGAACCAGAATAAAATTTGGAAGATGTTACTCTATTTTAAGTTTATCTTTTGTTGCTTTAACAAACAAAAGAACTTTGATTTGATAACGAAGAGGATTTGTCCTCATCTACGCTGCTGTTGTCATGCTGTGTATTTCCATTAACAGAGTTATTATCGCCTGTTTCGCGCAGGTTTGTTTACATACGTGGACGCATCGACTTGGGCACGGAGTTTTCTCATCTCATCCGACTGACTTAATTATTCACGGATATTCGCTAATACAGTACGGGTTACCGATATAGTTGCGAGATCGTTCCAACGAGCAAAAATATAATCGCCACGGTGATGTTTCCACTTTTAGACTCAAATTTACAATTTTTCATAATGTACTGTTACCGCGATACAATTTAGGCATTAGTTCATGAAATATTCACTCCTCCTGAGTGTAAACACAGGAGAAGATGTTTGATTCGGAGCGCGAGGAAATATATTATTTCATTATCTGTATTGCCACATTATATCCCTGACAGCGGTGTTCTAATTTTCATGCCCAACCGGATTTCTCCGGACTTTCACTGAATTTACTGTCCCATTCTACAACATACGGGTGCGTTTATGCTCACCCTCAACATTTCAAATAGACAAATAAAATCAACTTACCAACACAGCTGCAGACGGAAAAGAAGAAGTTTAAACCTCCTATTTTGCGATGATAATCCTCTGTTATGGTTGAAATGTCGCGCTGGAAAACTTCCTGGAGTACCACATCACTTGTTCGGGTGTACTACGTCACCAATCACGTCACCCGTGTGGTATACGTCATCACGTCGGGATCACCAAGCTGTAAGACGCCACCCAATTGGCCCAACGTCGAAGTCCAATGCGGTGGTGAAGGTATCGCGTGTTCTTTCCTTCCGTAGCGCTTCTAGAAGAATAATTCCATTTATTTACTTTATTTCTTTGACCTCTGTGGTTAAATTATAATCTGACTCCAATTTATAAGTAAGAATGTAGTGTATTATTCCAATTATCTGTTGATCATAATTTAGATATTGATTATTTATAAATTCCCATAGTCTTAGTTATTCGTTCATTAGGGACCCGGTATCGCACAGAGTATACACCGGCCGTTGCGTATATCTCACGGACACAAAATTGTCAGTCTGATCTTAGTCAGGTTGCCGGGAAAACTAATATTTCTATGTCTGGCCGATCCATGCTTGCTCCGATCATAAAAATAGTTACTTTAGTTTAGCTCTCATGCAACTTGCTAAGGCAGGTGATAGACATAAATCTGAGAGTTTTAATGAATGTGCCCCATGCTCCATTCAACCATCAAAACCCCAGTGTGATCATATCCTGACAGAATAATCTTGCGGTATTACCAGACTCTTTCTAATCTACTAGTCATAATAATTTCTGAAAGAATTAAAATAAATCAATACAATTTCTGAAGAATTAAAATGAATCAATTATAACAATTTATTATACCAGGCAGGTTCCAGCTTAAAGAATATCATATAATACAGAATATGATTCAATTCCAATTAAAATGATCAACAGTTGCAAAAGTTACAAAGTCATACCTGGCAATAGACACTCTGGCTACAGAGTACTTCTATCATTAATATATAATACACCCAAAATGGTGTAGGAAGATTCTTGTTAAAGGTTTCTTCCATGATGTTTGAATACAAACAGAGTGTGGAAGCTCCTGGTTACAGGATGCCTCCATAAGGTTGGAATACACACAGAGTGTGGGTGCTTCTGAGTACAGAATGGCCCCCCAGAACATTTTGCCAGGCCACCTTTTATACACAGCTTGAGACAAAGACATAAAAATCCAGTTTGACCTGTACCAAGTGATACTAAAGTACACCTGGTCAAAATCCAGTTTGACCTGTGCCAAGTGATACTAAAGAGCACCTGGTCAAACTAGCCAGAAGTATCTGGCAAAACCCCACCTCTACAAGAAATGCATATTTTATCCTAAGTTCTAAAACCTTGATCCATCTTATCTTAGACTTATAGAAATGAGACCTTTTTACTCATCGCACCATAACCTTTAAAATAAAGCCAAACATGAATATAAAATTGCAATCTCAGAACAACATATATACATAAAATCATATATATTTCAGCAGATACCCAGTAATGTGAGCCTAAAGGCTAACAGTGCAAAAGCCTTTGTGATGAAGAGATTAGGAGCACAGAGTTTCATGTCTGTAACCAGTTCAACCTGAGGGTCAAATCTGGGTTAGCAACACAACCTGAGGTTTAATTGTTTTATAGTGTCTTTTCATAAATAAACTTAAAGTTTATTATATACCAGCTGTACTACAATATAATGATCAGGCATGTCGTCAGTAGTGTTGTCACGATACCAAAATTATTGGTTCGATACCGATACTATGTCAATGGTTTCGATTCCGATACTTTTTCGATACTTTTTTTTGAAAAGGGAGAGACACTCTCAAATCTCATTGCTGTGCTTTATATTAAAAACAGGACAACATTCTAATCATATAACTAGGGATGCTCCGATCAGGATTTTTGCAGGCCGATACCGATCACCGATTTGTTGTCTTCGTGATCGGCCGATATCAATGCCGATACCGATTTTTCAAGCTGCTATGCAAGCTCTTTGATGACTGTAACTTTTAACATTTTTTCTAGGTAAAGTAAAACCACAGATGTTGCCTTTGTTATATTACTTGCAGTAATTAGGTATATTATTGTTTTAATAGAGAATCAAATAAATTAGCACAACAAATATTTCTTCTGCAAAGAGAAATTTAATATGCCTTTAAAAAGGCTTATGTCTGTAAAAACTAATGAAAATAAAACAGTTAACAGTCTTTACTGTATGAATTAAATATACACGCATTCGTATGAAGTAAAACAGTTCTTTAGTGAAGAGCAGAGAGTGATTTTATTGAGAGATGAATTAGGTTACTGTAGCTTTAAGACTTGACAGAGATCGCTCTGTTCACGTGCACTGATGACAGGCTGCTGTGTGCGCGCGGCGGGTGTATGCAGACGAGAGCAGCTGTGAGGAAAATGAAAGTTTAAATGCTCAAAACTTTAAAACGCATGCAAATAATAAACTTTTGACACGAGGATGCAATTGTCCGCGATAGATATGTGTTGTATACGCTGTTTGATGGGGATGTGAAGACGGGTCGCGCTGTTAGGACCGGACCGCGTCCTCATAGAAAATACACATATCTCTGTGAAGGCAAAGAGAGAAATGCAAATCTACACGTCGCTCATCAGCCACGGCCCACGGGTTATAAAAATGCTCTCACTGCGTAAAAAAGGTCTCTACGTGCAGCCGCATTGAGGAGCCATTTCATGGCAGACAAAAGTAAACAGAAAGATCGGTTCACGAGATCGGCAAATTTAACGAGGACCGATTGAGTCATTTAATGCCGTTATCGGCCGATACCGATCTGCGGCCGATCGATCGGAGCATCCCTACATATAACACACTAATAAATTAACATATATGAACAGCAGATATATTAAACATTTAAGCAAAATATAAAATATATCAAAATATAAAAAATAAATTAGAGCAATGGCATTCAGTTTTTCGGAGTTTTTCTCTAGTGAGCATTAGCATAGTAAAAAAGATAAACAAGTACTTAAACAAATGCATTGCTTTTTGTTTGTTAATGTTAATACATTAACATTTATATGATAAACAGATTATAGTGTAAATATGAAAATATACCTCACTGAACGACATGAGGGTTAATAAATGACGTGTTTTTGTGAACTTAAAGCACAACAGTATCTGGGTTCATTTACTTTTTACCACAGTAAAAGTATTTTCTTGTCAGCTAAAATGCTGTCTAATTTCCTAAGTCTGATAACTGTGAGGCGATTGTATTAACTTGGATCATTACAGGCAAAACGTGACCACACGCATATCAACAACAATTTGGAAAGTCTAGAATTAATAGTTTGGGATGATTAGCAATCTCTCGTCGGCGTGTCGGTCCTTCAGTGCTTTGCTAGCGCCGTTAGCACGCGGCTCTGTAGCAACGCATATTTGGCTTACTTCACTTGTGTCCTTCGGGTTTGCATGTTTATTTGACTCACATCCGAAAAAACCTCCACACAGCAACACTGCTTGGATTTCTTGTACTGTTAAACCAGAGCGGACGAGACGAGGAGAGGAGGCGGAGCACTGTATTCATGTGCACTGTGTGTGCGGCGCAGTTTAAAAGAAAGATAGAGAGAGAGAGAGAGAGCGTGCAGCTGGTGTTTGCAGAGTTACATAAAAAACAACTCGCAGCTCGTCTCGGATATCGATTCCGCGGGACACGAGTATTGGAATCGTTTTAAAATTTCAGTATCGATATCTATCGAAATATCGATAATTTTGACAACACTAGTCGTCAGATGTGTTCTGTCCATGGTCATCTCCTGATGCCACATCTTGTGCCTCATTGCTTTTAGCAGAAGTTTCTTGGTTGTTTGTTCCAAGGCTGTCCTCTCCAGTCACTGTTTTTTCTTTATGAGCTTTAGTGCAGTGGTTTAAGTGGTACCACGTGTTGCTGCCTTCCACTCGGACTGCTGTTGGGGTCGAGGCCACCACTTTATATGGTCCTTCCCTTCTGGCTTTATTCCATTTCCTCCTGAAAACCCTCAGATAGACTTGGTCCCCTGGGACAATTGGACATGTGGTCTCCGTTTCCTCACTCGGCTGCTTTCTCCTTTCCTGCACAAAAACAGCTTTATGGATAGCAGTTAGTTTTTTCATGTATGACCTTAATTTCATTTGCAATTGCTCTAATGGAGGCCCAGAATATGGACCTCTGCAGTGTGGTGCGGGCATAGGTCGACCTGTAAGCATTTCATGCGGTGTTAGATGTGTAGTTCTGTTAGTTTGCATGCGATAGCTCATTAGTGGAAGAGGTAAAGCATCAATCCAGTTAAGTTTAGTACTAGCACATATTTTGTTGAGTTTTACCTTAATGATTCCATTGGCTTTTTCAACCATCCCTTGAGATTGTGGATGATAAACACATCCCAATCTTTGCTTTATTCTTAAATGTTGTAGTACTTGTTTTACTGTTTTTTGAATGAACGCTGATCCATTATCTGAACTTGCTTCTGATGGTATTCCGAATCTAGGAATAACCTCTCTTGTCAGAAATGTGATTACTGTTCTTGCTCCTTCGTCAACTGACGGTACAGCCTCCACCCAACGACTAAACCTACAAATATTTCAACAAGCAAATATTTCTTACCCTGCACTCTCTTGATCATATCCACATAATCCATAACCAAGTGTTTAAATGGTCCCTCTGGTACCGGAATATGACCTATTGCTGTTGTTATTCCTTTTCTGACATTGTACTTGGCACAAATTTCACATGTTGACAAAAATTCCTCCACTGTTGCATACAAATATGGAGACCAATATCCTTGTTCTTTAATTTTTCTAATCACTTCTGCTCGAGCACAGTGGTCAAATCCATGTGCGTCTGTGATTAGAACATTTAACAGTGCTGTTGGTGCAACAATGTGACCAATGTGTCCTCGATTTAAGTGCAGCATTTGACACGGTGGATCATTCACTTCTACTAAATCGATTGGAGAATGTTTTGGGCTTACAGACACTGTGTTACATTGGTTTAAGTCTTTTCTCTCAGATAGAAAGCAGTTTGTGTCTCTGGGTGGTTGCAAATCCAAAGTTGGAACAGTGCAATTTGGAGTTCCCCAGGGATCTGTTTTAAGTCCCTGGCTTTTTAGTATGTACATCTTTCCACTGGGCCAACTTCTTAGATCCTTGGGTCTAAATTACCATTTTTATGCAGACAACACACAAATTTATATTCATTCAAAGCCTGCCGATACCACAGCTATTACCTTTTTAGAACACTGTATTTCTATATAAAAATGTGGGTGTCTCAAAATTTCCTCTGTCTCAACAGCGACAAGACTGAGGTAATGCTAATTGGTTCACCCCAACAACTTCGCAAGGCCGATGATGTAACCTTAATGGTGGAAGGGTCTGCTTTGGAATTTCAAACCAAATTAAAAAATTTGGGGGTCATATTTGATGCAACTCTAACATTTGATCCTCATGTCCAGAATATGGTAAAAGTTTCCTTTTTTCATCTTAGAAATATTGCACGACTGCGCCCCATGTTATCATTCTCTGTGGCTGAAAAATTGATAAATTCATTTGTCTTTTCTCGTATCGACTACTGTAATGCTCTACTTGCTGGGGTTTCTAAATCTACCCTAAGCAAATTACAGTATGTCCAAAACTCTGCAGCAAGAATTTTGACAAAAACTAGGCAAGGTGAGCACATTACTCCTATTCTGGAGTCCTTGCACTGGCTTCCAGTTAGGTATCGTGTTGATTTTAAAATCCTCATGCTCACCTACAAGGCCTTGAATGGTTAAGCGTCACAATATCTGTCTGAACTTTTAACTGCATATGCCCCAAGACGCAATCTTCGATCCTCTGACTCTGGCTTTTTAATGGTTCCTTCAACGCGCCTGCGTTCTATGGGTGACCGGGCATTTTCTTCGTTTGCTCCCAGGCTCTGGAATACTCTTCCCATTGAGATTCGACAGGCAGACTCTCGAAGTACTTTTAAATCCACACTTAAAACTTATTTTTTTAGGTTAGCTTATAAGTGATTTTATTTTTTGTATGCATCTTCTTTTATATGTTCTTAAATTTGATGTATGTGTATTTTATAATGTATTTTCTATGATTCTGTAAAGCGCTTTGAGATGCAAATTTAAAGGCGCTATATAAAATAAAGTTTATTATTATTATTATTATTACCTTCATGCAACCGCCAAATGTTTTGGGAGTCTTTTGTGGCTCCTCTTCGGTGCCACATAGATTGCTCATATGGTCCTGCCTGTTGTTGGATCCGAGCAATATCATCAATGGTTGGGTTTGGTTCAATAAGAACTTCTGGAGCTATTATTTCCACCTGACACCCGGAGGCCTTTTTAGCCTCTAAATCTGCTGCATTATTACCCTTGATGTCGTAACTATTTCCTTTTTTGTGAGCTTGACATTTGATAATGGCCAGTCTTTTTGGCAACATCATAGCCGAGATTAATTCAACTATCTGTTCAGCATGTTCTTTTGTAACCTCTTTGTTTCCATACTGCCCCATAGTGGTGGCACACACCGTGGCTATAGGCCGAGTCGGTCAGAATGTTTGCTGTTTGCCCTTTTGCCAATTTGCATGCTGCTGTAAGAGCTTTTAATTCTGCCAATTGAGCTGAGCACGGCTGTGCGCAGTGTTGGGTCAGTACAGACACAAAATCCTCTCCCTCTTTTTTCACTACTGCATAACCAGTGTGAATTCCTGAATGATCCCTGAAACTGGATCCATCCACAAAGTAAGTGACTTCTGGTTCAGTAATTGGGACGGATTCGAGATTGGGTCGTAACCTGGTGAATGCTCACGAGTCAGCAACACATTCATGTGGCTCACATTCATAAGCCAAAGGAATCAACTCTGCAGGATTCACCGTGTTACACCGTTTAATTGTTACATCTGGATGTGTCAGTAGTAACGAATATGCCAAAATACGGGCTTGTGTCAAAACAAATTTTCCCTGTTCAATTAACTCTGCAATTTTGTGATGGGTATATGATAACTGGATACCCCATATTTATTGAAGAGGCCTTTTCATATGTTTGAAATACTGCTGCCAGAGCTTGCTGATAACAAGGTGGATATCCTTGTGCTACATTGTCTAGTTTAGTACTGTAGTATGCTATTGGTTGCTTTTTCCTACCACTGCAGGTTTCTTGCATTAATACTGCAGAAGCATATCCATCAGCTCTGTTGGCAACAAGCAGGTGGAAGGGTTTAGTATAATCAGGTGTACTTAAAGCAGGTGCTTTTTGAAGCTCCTGTTTAATTGACTCAAAGGCTGCTAATGCATCTGTAGTCCACTTTAAGGGAGCACTAAGATTTTGTAGCCCAGCCTGTTTCATAATGTCTCTCAATGGTGCTGTTCTGATTGCATAATCTTCTATCCAATCAGCATTGAAACCTGTCATGCCCAAAAAAGTCATCATCTGTCCTACTTTTTGTGGTAATGGTGCTTTACTTATGCCTTCTAGGTGTGCTGGGGCTATGACCTTTGTTCCATATGAGATTAACCTCCCTAAATATTCCACCTGTGGCTGGCAATATTGTAGTTTGGTTTTGGATACTTTATGACCTCCTTGAGCTAGTTTAGTCAGTACCGTTATTGAGTCTCTATGGCATTGTTCCAGTGATGTTGAACAAATCATCAAATCATCCATGTATTGCAGCAAAGTGCTGTCTATTATGAGATCTTCCAAATCAGCTTTGAGTACCTGATTAAATATTGTCGGTGACATTTTGAATCCCATCGGTAATTTACAATAGGAATATTGTTTACCAGCATAAGTAAATGCAAACAAATATCTACTTTCCTCAGCAATTGGTACACTGAAAAATGCAGAACATAGATCAATCACAGTAAAGTATTTGGCATCAGGGGGAACATTTGTTAGCAGAGTGTGTGGGTTTGGCACATCAACTTCACTATCCTCTACTATGTCATTTATTGCTCGTAGATCATGTACGAGACGCCATTTAGTTTTGTTTGCTTTAAGTACAGGATAAATTGGAGTATTACAATAGTTGTTTGTTTCAAAAAGTACTCCAGCTTTCAATAATCCTTCAATGGTATCCTTTATACCTAATTCAGCCTCTGGGCGTAATGGGTATTGTGCTTTCCTGGGAAGGCAATCGTTTGGTTTAAGTTTCACTTTCACTGGGCTGGCTGATTTTACCAAGCCCACATCTGTTTCATATTTGGACCACAGCTCTGATGGGACTTGTCGTTCCACATCCTGTAGTAATTCAGCAGTATAATTCTCTTCTGTTTCAGGTTTTGTCATCATTTGAATTTGTTTCTGCTGATTAATAATTACTTCCTGAGGAATTCCTAACAGTGAGGTTCCATACAGAATTTAAATTTAATTTTTATCAGCAGAATGAAAAATCTATGGATTTTCTGTTATCTCCCATTGACTTTGTGAAGCCTTTTTCAGCATAGGCCCAACATCTTTTGATTGCCAATTTTCCCCTACATACAGAGATATATGTGGTACAGAATCTGCTATAGTAAACCATTTGTTTGTGAAGTCATTCTCCATTAAGGTTATAGCTGCTCCCTGTTTACCTATTATGATAGAATCTGAAATTAACTCAATTTGTTGCCCTTTGGTTTCTTCCTGCCATCTCGTTTCAAGTTCTGTACTTCTTAAAGGATCATATATCATTGCACAATGGAACCGTGACTTTGGTATTTGTGCATCAGGAATCTGTGCTTCAATGAATTTACCCCATTTATCAAGTGCTTGTTTAACATCATTCTCAATCTGTCCTAACCAGTACAGCTTTTGCCTCAGAGATCATCATTTGAGTTCCTTTTATATCCACATACACTCCCTCTGCAGAACACCAAATTTTAAGACCCAATTTACACAAAGCATCTCTTCCTAAAAGGTTAATAGGAGTCTGGTTTGATATCAGGATTGGTAAGGTCACACGGTTGTTTTTAGTTTGTAGACAAATCGGAGCGGTCATTGGAATTAACTGAATTTGTCCCGAGAATCCTATTGTTACGTCCGTATGTCGTCTGGTGGTATTTTCCCTCCGTCTCTCTCTCTCTCTCTCTCTCTCTCTCTCTCTCTCTCTCTCTCTCTTAATGTTTCCCAGACGCTGCCATTGGCTAACATCCCTGTCAGTTTCCACCCCTGCCGCTGATGTCACTACCCGGTCCACCAACCCACAAAGACTCCGCCCAATAAAAGAGCGCAACAGACCGGCCGCTCTAGACCCTGTCTCACTTGTACATTTCGCTTACATTACGCTCTGTTTATTGTTAATTCCCGTGTGTACGTTACTTTGTTTATCTGTTTACATGTCAATCCCTTTTGTATGTTTGGAGAGGAGTGAACAGGTAATTTTTAACCAATGTTTCCATCTCCTTACACAATGCCACATCAAAAGTCCCCTCTTCTGGCCATCTGGTGACCATGTTTTTTGTACGTTTTTGCCATTTTTAGACACTTTATTTATAAGATCCTTACACAATGGATACTTTGATCCCAAAGTGTCAACAGGACTGAATGCCATGTCTTTATTTTATAATACAAAAACCCTTACAACACTTTGTGGGTTTATTGAATTTTATACGTTCAATTGTTTATTCTCCTATATGTCCCCACAGGTTTTTATGCTTTGAAAGGAGATTGTATAAAATGTTTTCAAATCCAAAACATATCAAACAACAATATCAGCCATCTTTATTTCTTAGCTAAACCTTTATTTTTCATACAGAAACATTGTTTTGACCAAACCTTCAGTAAGAAACTCACATTCGTATCAATCCCTTTATTTATTTGGGCTCCCTTTATTGTTAGGGTTCATAACGCACACTCTAACCTTTATTATTTTTAGGGCTTATGCAGTCAGTCTGTTGTCCCTTTATTTACAGGGCTCATCAATCATAAGTATCCCTTAATAGGGCTTATCAAACATTCAACCTACACCCACCAGACAGTAATTACACACCCACCTTTTTCAGCCCAAAGGCCTGTCCAAGGGAAACACTCTCACTGCCTTCCAGATGCAAAGTTTATTTAACGCTCACACACTGCAGCTTGCAACCTCACTCAAAATTCCCACGCTCACAGACATAGACACAGAGTACTCCAACACTTAACACCGAAAAACCACACAGTTTAACTTATACACTAAAAACAATTAATCATTTCACCTCCATCCACATGATTAATAAACAATATTTATTTATTTATTTATTTATTTATTTTAGGATAGCCCCTTGAGATGCATCATCTCTTTTTCAAGGGGGTCCTACAACAAAATAACACATTTCACTCATGTTACAAGATACACACAATAACATACATTTACATTACATACAAACATACTACTTGCTCAACCCCCCTCTTACCCCAGTTGTTCGCAAATGTTTACCATAATAACTTTCACACGTTAACCTTCACACGCTAATCATAATGACCTAAGGAAAAATAAAAAATTAAAATTAAAAAAAAAAGATAATAATTAATATAAGCTGTATAAAAGTGCACTAGACGACCATCAATATAATAGTCATCCAATACACTTCCACACAGTTCACATGAACACCTGTTAAAAACAGGAGCATATTGAACATAAATGTACATAAAGAGATGACTGAAATGATTGCATTGATGTTGATGACCTTATTTGAATCGGTAAACTGTTCCAGTCCCATGGTGCTTTATATCTAAAGGCCTTCTTACCAACTTCTCTTTTCACATTGGGGACTCTGAAGTATGGATATGTGGTATTCCTAAGATTGTATAATAAGTCATGTGTGACCAAATGTTGTTTCAAATAATTTGGGAAATCCTTATAGATACATTTAAAAATAAACATAAACCAATGGTACTGCCTACGTTCTTTAGGCTGTAACCAATCCAGTGATTGATACAGTAAACAATGATGGGTATAATAGTTACATCTTAATACAAATCTGCATAGAGAATTGGTCAGTGTTGTCAATGGCTTTAAAATGGTGTCTGTTGTATTTTGATAGATAATGTCTCCATAATCAATTATTGGGAGTATGAGCTGCTGCGCTATTCTTTTCCTTATTTCATATGTGAAACAATTTATTGATCGGTAGAGTTGCCCAATACATCCATACACTTTATTAATTATATAATCAATATGAGATTTAAAGTTAAGCTCAGAGTCAACCCACAAGCCAAGGTATTTGAAGGTATTAATGTTTTGAAGAAAGCTTCCGTCCGCTAATTTTATAGAAAGGTTCCCCGTTAAATCAGGATGTCCTTTTTTAAATAGCATACCATAAGATTTTTTCGTATTCAATAAAAGATTATGTTGAAAGAGCCAATCTTGAATATGATTAAGATCAACCTGAAGAGATTCTTGGATATTATTAATACTACGGTCAGAGGTATAAATAACTGTGTCATCAGCATATAGATGAATATTGCATTTCTGTACAATTTTAGAGAGATCATTAATATATATTGAGAATAGTAGGGGCCCCAGAGATGAACCCTGTGGAACCCCTTTATTTATAACAATCTTATCAGAAAATTTACCCTGTACTGTAACAAATTGTTGTCTAAAATGAAAATAAGAATTAAACCATAACAGTGCATCTCTAGAGAGGCCAATCGAATAAAGTTTATCCAACAATAAATAATGGTCAACTGTATCAAATGCCTTGGAGAAATCAATAAAAATAGCACCTGTAAAATTTTGATTATCAAAAGCCGTAAAGATGTCATTTGTAAAATGTAATAAGGCCGTTGTTGTTGAATGATTAGGCCTAAACCCTGACTGACATGAGGATAAAATATTGAATTTAGAGATATATGAAGACAATTGATTAAAAATTAACTTTTCCAGTATTTTTTGTACTGTAGAAATAATTGAAATGGGTCTATAATTATTAACATTAGTTGAGTCACCTCCTTTAAACACTGGTATTATTGATGCACATTTCCACATGGAAGGCAATGATTTTGTGGAGAGTGAAAGATTGAAAAGCTCTGCTAATGGGTATATGAGAATATTAGATGCCATTTTTATGAACTTGGCCTCTAGGCCATCAGGTCCCGGACTAGTATTAGTTTTCAATTTACGTATAACATGTAGAATTTCTTGCGGTGTAATTGTTTTAAATGAAAATGAAAATGAAGGCAATTCATTTGGGTATTTTGTATTCCAGTAAGGCGTTGGCATGGATTGACAAGTGTTATAAAAATGTTGATTTAAAATTTGTGAAATCTTATCAGGTTGAGTTATGATATTATCATTTACACAAATTTGTTTTATCTGATTTTTATTATTTTTGTTCAATACTAAATTATTTTTTTTCCAGAATTGCCTAGTATTATTGAAATCTTGTGACAAATTCTCTTTATAATAATTAGATTTAGCATTTCTTGTTTTAGTTTTACTTTCATTACGCAGACTTCTATAGGCTTCCCAATCATCGGAATCTTTGGTTACTCGATATTTAGCCCAGGCTTTATCTCTACGCTTATAGAGACTAAGAAGTTCACTATGAATCCATGGCAAAGTCCTTCCTTTCACCCTTTGAGTTTTAAATGGAGCATGTTTATCAATCACTTTATATAACTCAGAGTAAAAGAAATCCCAAGCATCTTCAATAGTAGGTATAAGTGCCATCCGATCCCAGCAAATATTTGATACTTCATGGATAAAGTTATCTACATTAAGATTTTTACATTGCCTAAATTTAATATATTTTGGAGGAAGATTGAAAAGCTTAATTTTCCATATACAGTAAATAATTGAATGATCACTCATAGAGTCAGACATAACACCCGATGCCATTATTCGTTGTGGATTAGTAACCAGAATCCAGTCCAAAAGAGATGACGACTTGCCATCTACCCTAGTGGGTTCCTTAATAAGTTGAGTTAAATGTACACTATTAATTAGGTTCTTATCTTTAATAGAGGAGCTATCAAGCCAATTACTATTAAAATCACCAAGTATGACAAGTTCTTTTGCCTTATGAACATCTAGTGAACCAATAGTATTAAGAATACTTGTCATTGATTCTGCTATTGCGGAAGGAGGTCTATAAATACTTCCAATAATTAATGATTTGTTAGCATGAAATGTTACCTTAATAAAAATACCTTCAAAGTGAACAGGCTCATTGGTGGGTGTAATACATTTTGAACTAAGATTACTATCCACATATACAG
Organism: Misgurnus anguillicaudatus; assembly: GCF_027580225.2. Classification (NCBI taxonomy): domain Eukaryota; kingdom Metazoa; phylum Chordata; class Actinopteri; order Cypriniformes; family Cobitidae; genus Misgurnus; species Misgurnus anguillicaudatus. The sequence goes on along the minus strand of NC_073349.2, from coordinate 35,464,417 downwards.
CCACCCCTCCTCCCCTTCTCCCTCTATCAGCTCTATATATTGTAAAACCATTTATCATAATTTCATTATCAGTAATATTGGAATGTAACCAGGTTTCGGATATAGTAACAATATTAGGTTTATAGAGGGCAACCCAGGCACGAAGGAGACTGATTTTATTAGGTAGGCTTCTAATATTTAAATGAATAACTTTTAAACCTTTAACAGATTCCAATATATTAGAATTATACAATATGCAAGAGACATTTTACTGTGACAAGACATAGGGGGCAATGAGCAAGATAACCCAAAACAGACAAACACACATACACACACACCTGCACACCGACAACATTTTTTATACAAAAAGTAACAAAAAATAAACAATAAAAACACTGAGTGAGCCATGTTCATTGTATTTACGTATTACACTATATTCTTACTCTTTTAACTCATTATGCAGATCCAGGTTTCAAAAATAAAAATTATTAGACAAAACAAAGGGCGATGACTAAGGATAGAAATAAAATAGATTATGGCTTTAACATTACATTCCATTTACGACATTTCTAACGTCTTTACATTGTATACATTGCCATACTATAGTTTACAACATAGCCATAATCGCTTCTGCCTCTTCACAGCAGGAAATCTTACTCAGAAAAACAACAACAAGAACAGAGATAAGCACTACAACCAAATAAATGAGCCTCTTGGTACACAAAAATCAAAGCACAGACCGCTTATGCAAGTAATATATAAGACAGATATTGAGAAATCACATTTTACTCACAACCCAATAGGGGAGATGGACAGGTCCTGTTGAATATAGTTCTCAGCCTCAGCTGGACTGCGAAAAGATTTTGATTTTCCATCCACAGTGATGCGCAATGTACATGGATATAATAAAGAGTAATGTATATCTCTTTCACGGAGTTTCTTTTTGACTACATCAAACTGTCGGCGTCTTTTTGCTAGATCCACACTGAAGTCCGGGAAGATGTATATACGAGTTCCTTGGAAAAACAAATCCTTCTTCTCTCTGGCCAAACGTAATATACGGACCTTATCATGAAAACTCAATAATTTGACCAGCAAAGGCCTAGGCCTAGTTGACGGGCCGGAGATTGTTGTTGGAGAGCGATGCGCTCTCTCAATACGAAGTGAAGTCGGAGAGTTGTCCTCGCCGAAGAGCGATAGGATAAGATTGCTAACAAATCCAATGGAGTCCCTGCCTTCTGCCTTTTCGGGAATGTTAATAAACCGAAGATTACAGGCACGGCTTCTGTTTTCTGCTTCTTCGATTTTGTCCTTGAGGTAAGCATTTTCTTTTTCAAGTTGCTGTACACGTTTAGTTATATCTTCAACGTTGTCCTCGTTAGTGCTGACTCTTTGTTCAAGTTCAGATACCTGGTCACATATTGTAGATAATGACCCTTGTATTTTGTTTATACTGGTTTGAATAGGTAAAATTCTTGCATCAATATGCGCATTCATTTCACCCTTGATTTGATGAATTGCTTCCCAGATATTCTGAAGGGTAATATCTGTTTGTTGCATTGTTTAACAATGAGGTACGGTTATTCAACCAGAGCTTTCTTTCTGAGATAAGCCTTCAAAGAGAGTTGTAGTTTTATCCACACTCAAAGCAGAACAATTCTTCAAATTAAATAGTTACTAGCCCAAAATTAGAGCAAAATGCCTGGATCTGCAACACCTACACTCACTTAGGCAGCCACTTTGATTTTGATAACTGATCTTAAGTGGTGATTAAGTGGAGATAAACACTGTATATCAACTTATAATATTGATAGCACTTCCCCCACACAATATTACCTTATGTGTCAATATCACTTCCTCGACATGTCCCATAAACAATATACAGATAAACACTGTACATTACCTTATGCAACAATAACACTTCCTCAACATGACACATAAACAACGCGTTTTCTTCACTTACAAATCTGTGTCAAATCACTATGGTCATAAAGCCAACCCATCAGTAAGTCAATACAGATTCATGCATGCATGCCTTTGTTAAATTGTACCCTTGAAATCAAAACCCATTTCACATATATGGTCCTTAAATTTAGAAGAGCTTAAATGTCTCACCACTTTGGGCAGTTCTGGCAAACAAACCTAATTAATAAGCAAAAAGTGCTTACCTTTAGTATATGGCCATTCTTGTTTGTGTTGTTCGTCAGGTCCGCCCAGGTGGTTCGGTACTTCAGCCCTTTTCTATCCTGTTCGTGATGCCAAAATGTTGTGTTTTTCCCCTTTTCAGATGAAACAATCTTCAGTCTTAGGTTTTGATTTCAAAGATGGACTTTATTGTCAGCGAAATAAAGCCGTGAGGAGATCTTGCAAGATCCACTAAAGTTTTACTGTACCACAAGTGATATATATAAGGTGGCCTCCCCACCCCATGTACTCCATATATGGTCTAATATTCAGAAACATATGGTTTGTATCATATGGAAAACATATGGCATCACTTTGTCAAGAGTACAGTACGTCTTTTGTCTCGGCCTTCGGCATGTAACGACCTTCCCCATGTATAAGAACAGACTGCAATGCATGCTGGTAAATTTCATACACACACTGGAAAACTATGGTTATATTCATATAGAAAACATAATGGTAAACACCCACTGGTAAACTATGGTTATATTCATATAGAAAAACATAATGGTAAAGTAAGATTATACTTAATTCCTTTATATTCGAATTAAACAAACTTCATCAGTTGCCAGTTTGGTTTCCAATCCGTGATCTTTAACACGTTGCGCGTTCCTTGTTTCTCGTTCGCTCGGTACTTTTGTGTGTTTCTATTCCACGTAAAGCTAACACCAAAACGATTGTGGAAAGCGCTATATAGATTGTTTTCAAAGAAAAAACGACAACAACGAGAAACAAACCCATGTTAAAATGGGTCAAATTATTTAGGCGGAGCACTTCGTTGAAAGAAAAACATTACAGACTTGTTGCGTTGAACAAAGACAATGGCGCGTGCACACAGCGAATGTGTATTGTGGAAAAGTTTGGCGCATATGCATGTTCGCATGTGTCTTTGGTGGATACAAAAAAGATAAACATCTGCCCGGTGATCTAGTTTGCAGACAATATATTTATATATGCAATCGAAGTGAGTTTAAACAAGCCAAAAAATCGGCCAGTGGGGTAGGACAATTTTTCTTGAAATAGTGTTTATGGGAAAAGTTCACAACTTTTTTCTTACCCTGTAGGCAGATTAATTTGCTTGTTTTAAGCATAAAATAATCATAAACAGGAAAACGAATTGTATAGGCAGAGCACACAGGTTTTTTTTTCGTTCAAAGAAAAAAAGCAGCGTGGCACGAAGGAATGTTTGACTGAAATGGAATTTCGCCCTCTATTTTCCTTACAAACATAAACCAGAGAGAAGGGTCAGATGGCACCGTGTTGCACCTTGCATTCGGTGATTGATTGAGGGAAAAAAAATCGAATATATATATACATAAACACAATTGTTTTGTTGAACAGAGACAATGGCGGCATGCTCCAGCGTCGCCTATATGCCCATTTCACAAAATGGCGGCTTTGACCGTAAGTAGGGAAAACATTTTACTGTAGTGACGGGGGTCTTTGTCCAAAGTGTGCACATTTGGAGAAGTACATACACGTTTTACTTCTCATTTCTTTAGACTGAATAATTGTTTCTTATTAATTCCAAAGTATGCGACGTGATGATCTAATCGTATGTGTTATTCCTTGTTTGCTTGCATGTGTAACCTTTGGTTAAAGGTATGAAAAGGAACCGACTAGGTCACATGGGTTATTTATTCATACAGGAAAATAGATTGAACTCAAGAGAAAAATTAAACAAACAAAAAGGTTGCAAAAATATGAAAAGGACCCTGCTGGTCCGGATGGGATTAAAGACAGAGACGTGACTCTCCAAAAATAGTACAAATGTATTTTTTACAGAAAGTGCTTAAAAATACTAAAAAAAATAACATTGATGGCCCACCAGTTATTTACCCACAATTGGAGAGACTAGATTAAATCCACTTTTTAACAGAAGGGACAAACCACACAGCAAATCAGTGCATAGTTCTTAAAAGCAGTGATGAACCAAAAATAAACCAAAACACACAAACATACTCTCGCTTTCTGTTTAAGTCTCAAAAACCACCGCTCAGATATTACATGTTGAAATAGTTATATAAATGGTTAGAGGTCGACCGATTTATCGGCCGGCCGATTAATTGGCCGATTTTTGGCATATTTTAAAAAATCGGCTTTGGCCGATTTTGCTGCAAAATTAGGCCGATTAATAGGCAGGCGCATCTGCGGGCACCTAAGCGCTGTAGTAGAACTTGTGACGCTGCCTCTTGCTGCAAGCAGATCGCTCCCGTCTCGTGTGTGTACAGCCATGCCTTGTTCACAAACAGCTTTACTAAATGATGGCGGGATCGCGCGAATTAAGCAGCCAGTACAACAGCGCGACGGGCTTATGTCTCGCGGTGCACTGTCCGTGCAAAGATTAGGCTCATTTCATGTGATTAATGAGTGATGATGAGTTTTGTTTGCGTGACAGAGAGAGAAGAGCCGCACGCGCACGCTTTCTGTCTCCCTGCTTTTATTACTCAAAACAAAACTGACTCGATGGCGAAAGGTCGGAAGACCAAATCATATCCACCGAGGAAATGTTTTTCGTGTTGTTACAGTAACACTTTGTTTACAGTTTTGCGCTGCTCAGTCTGGATTACAACACAGCGCGTCCAATTCGCGAACTGACTCCTTTGAACGGATTCGTTTGAATGAACGGTTGAAACAAAAGATCTGTCCCAACACTAAACTCGCAAGACGTCACTGTCAGCACAATCAGTCACTTATAGCGCCTCGGACATGAGAATGTAAATGTGTTTAGAAAGATTTGCCCTAAATAACAGTCTCAACTAAAAAACATAGACATTTACTATGTTAACTTTATGATGAATAAATATTTTATCAGGTCTACCAAATAAGGATTTTATCCTACAAAGCAATAAGAAGAGTTACACCCCACTCACGATCAATAAGGTGCTAGACAATAAAGTAGTCAATGAAAATAAAGACGTCTGCACACTTAGATCCTTAGCAGCAGGTTTTAATAACCAAGCTTTCGGTCAAAAGACCATCTTCAGGGTATACAAACAACAAATGTGGCACATCTCTTAACCATGTTCAGACACATCAAGACAATCAACAATGATTGCCGCACCTGTGAAAGTCATGTGGGAGAGTTGTAGTTCAGTATTGGAAGTTGTAGTTTTTACTTCTGTAATCAACACCACAATCTCCCCATAGTGTAAAAGACATCAATTCACAAAAGAAATGTAAAGAAAGAAACATACAGAAAAATATAAGAATACATACATACTCAATAAGTACAAGAAAACTGCACAAACATCAGTAACACACTTCATAAATTGCAGTATTCAAGACTCAAACTGGTTTTATATACAACTTCAACTATAACATAACACTCATATCAAAATCCACATTTAAACCTTTGGGATGTAAAGTGTCCAGCGTATGAATCCAGTACAATTTCCTTTGACATAACACTTTATCAATGTTGCCACCTCTAGGTAATTTAATCTGTTCAATTCCCTGGAAACGTAAAGAAGAAACTGCATGAGCATACTCAGTGAAATGGCAGGCCACAGGGTAATTAGGATCAGCACGTCTGATAGAACTTTTATGTTCACTAATTCTCTGTTTTAAACACCGCGTGGCCTTTCCCACGTATACCATGTCACAAGGGCATTTCAAAATGTAAATAACATTTTTAGTTTTACATGTGATGAAGCCCTTAACTCCATAACTCTTGCCGGATCTAGGGTGTTTAAAATTACAGGTCTTATGTGTATTATTGCATTGAGCACAAATACCACATGGATAGTTCCCATCTCTAAGAGGTGCTAAAAGTGTTTGGGAAGGAACTGATCTCATACATGCTCTAACCAGCTTGTTACGGAGGTTAGGGCCACGTCTATATACAAATAGAGGTGGATCCTTAAACTTGTCTTGAAGAGAATCATCATCAGCTATAAGGTGCCAGTACTTCATAATAGTGTTTTTAATGATAAAAGATCTAGGGGTATAAGTTGTAATGCAAGACACAGAGAATTTTTTTTCCTTTTTAACACTCTTCTTTAGAAGTTGTGAACGTGGTGTAAGGAGGGCAATATTAAAAGCCTCATCAATACTCTTAGTAGAATATCCCCTATCTAAGAATCTTTGTTTCATATCTATAGCATTTTCTTCAAACTCTTCAATCGAATGACAAATCCGTCTCAATCTATAGAATTGGCTCTTAGGTAAACCATTTTTTAGGTTGTAAGGGTGTGAGCTACTAGCCAAAAGAAATGAATTTCGGTCAGTCTCTTTTCGATAAAGAGTTGTAGTCAATCTCCCATTTTCCAGTTTAATCCACATGTCTAAAAAATGTACACGTTTGGAGTCAAATTCCATAGTAAATTTAAGATCTGGACTCATCCCATTCAGGTGAGAGGTAAATTCGTTCAACTCATCATGAGACCCTTTAAAAACACATACTGTAGGACATCATCTAAATATCTGAAGTATCTGATGATTTTACTGAAAAATGGGTTTCTATCCTCATTAAAAATGAACTGTTGTTCAAAGAATCCAACATACAGGTTAGCATAGCTGGGTGCAAAAGTACTCCCCATACTAGTACCTTTAATTTGGAGATAATATTCTCCCTGATGGAAGGCAAAGAAATTTAATCTGAGGATTAGCGCAGCCAAATCACAGATAAAAGTGTTAGGAGGATTTGTGTCCTCTAAACGATACTGTAAATAATACTCAAGAGCTGTAATACCTCGTTCATGAGAAATATTGGTGTACAGGCTTTCGACATCAAACGTAGCTAGGATAGTATTAGAAGGGAGATCCCGGAGTTCAGAGATTTTGTTTATCACATCAGTGGAATCTTGTACATAAGCAGGTAAATCCTTCACAAAATGTTTAATGAAATAATCCACAAAGTTTGATAATGGCTCCAGCAATGACTCATTACTCGCCACTATGGGTCTACCCTTAGGTTTGATAAAGCTTTTGTGTATTTTTGGAAGCATATAGAATACTGGAATAACCGGATGTTGTCCATTGAGGTAACTAAATTCCTCTTTGGTTATCCAATTTAATTCTAAAGCCTGGGTCGTCAGTTCCCCAATTATTTTTTTGAAAATCAACAGTGGGATCACCCTTAAGCTTCCTATAAAATGTTTCGTCATTCACTTGACGATATGCTTCTGTAACATAATCAGTTGTATTGAGGATTACAATAGCTCCTCCCTTATCTGCAGGTTTAATAATAATATCAGTATCTTTAGCCAGTTCCTGAATGGCATTTCTTTCATCCTGACATAAATTTAACTGATGGGAGTAAGGCATTGTCTGTAACTTCTCAAAGATCTCTTTTTCAACAACTCTACAAAATGTATCGATAGAGGGATGGTTAACATGGGGTACAAAAGTACTTTTAGGTTTAAAATTAGGTTCAGTTAGACTCTGATTTTCATTCATAGACCCAAACATATGTCTCAATTTTATCCTTCTAAAGAAAAGGAACAGATCAGTCTTAATCTCAAAACAGTTTGTATGGCTTGTTGGAACAAAACTTAGTCCCTTGCTTAGGGCCGCAAAATGTTGAGGAGTAAGTACCTTGTCAGAGAGGTTCACGACCGGACTCTGGCCTGTTGGCGTGTCACTGGTCCCATCTCCGATCCGTTTCTTTTGTCCTCTCCTCGTCTTCCTTGGTTTCCTATTTTGTTTTTCCGTGATTTTCTCCCCTTGCTCCAAGGATCGTTTTTTGAAAACTGACGTGTTTGGGAGCGATGAATGCTACGGGAGGAATCCGAGTCACTAGGGAAGTCACTATCCGATGTAAAGCCAAACTGTTGTCTATGATGTCCCCTCGCTGAATCTCGTGGGGTCTCTTCTTCAGCCAACCATTTATACACCTTGCCCGTCTGGTAATCGTGGGCGTCCCTCCTGTATTTCTTCAGTTTAATGGTCAAAAGATTGTCTTCAAATTCTTTCAATGTGTGTTTGATAGAGTCACAGATATGAGTGAAATCCACATCCAATTTTTCTTTCATCAATGTTTCTTGTTTTACAATGTCTTTTTCAATGTCCTCTTTCTGTCTAGTAACCTCTTCAATAATTAAAAGCATTAAATCCATGGAGCATTTATTCAGAATCTCGCACCATTTTTTATTGAAATCTTCATTATCTTTACCGATTGTAGGTGCTTTTTGGATACGTAGACCCTGTGGAATACGTTTGCTTCTCCAGTATTCACTCAGCGTACTTCCATGAAGTTTCATCCGAATCTCCTTCTTCTTAAAGTATATCAGTTTCATTTTCATATCTTCTACTGAGAGAGAGAGAGTGCCTGTTGGGCTGGCGGTGGGAAACAAAATTCTCTCTGCATCTAATGTGGAGTACGCAAAGGTCTCTGCTCCTATTGTAGTTAAAGAATTAATCTCCTGAAATGAGGACATATTAAGGCCAGGACTCGGGTGCTGGTGAAGGCGAAAATTATAAGAAGAGTTACACCGCACTCACGATCAATAAGGTGCTAGACAATAAAGTAGTCAATGAAAATAAAGACGTCTGCACACTTAGATCCTTACCAGCAGGTTTTAATAACCAAGCTTTCGGTCAAAAGACCATCTTCAGGGTATACAAACAACAAATGTGGCACATCTCTTAACCATGTTCAGACACATCAAGACAATCAACAATGATTGCCGCACCTGTGAAAGTCATGTGGGAGAGTTGTAGTTCAGTATTGGGAGTTGTAGTTTTTACTTCTGTAATCAACACCACAATCTCCCCATAGTGAAAAAGACTTCTAATACTATCCTAGCTACGTTTGATGTCGAAAGCCTGTACACCAATATTTCTCATGAACGAGGTATTACAGCTCTTGAGTACTATTTACAGTATCGTTTAGAGAAAATTAATCCTCCTAACACTATTATCTGTGATTTGGCTGCGCTAATCCTCAGATTAAATTTCTTTGCCTTCCATCAGGGAGAATATTACCTCCAAGATAAAGGTACTAGTATGGGAAGTACTTTTGCACCCAGCTATGCTAACCTGTATGTTGGATTCTTTGAACAACAGTTCATTTTTAATGAGGATAGAAACCCCTTTTTCAGTAAAATCATCAGATACTTTAGATATTTAGACAATGTCCTATGTGTTTTCAAAGGGTCTCATGATGAGTTGAACGAATTTACCTCTCACCTGAATGGGATGAGTCCAGATCTTAAATTTACTATGGAATTTGACTCCAAACGTGTACATTTTTTAGACATGTGGATTAAACTGGAAAATGGGAGATTGACTACAACTCTTTATCGAAAAGAGACTGACCGAAATTCATTTCTTTTGGCTAGTAGCTCACACCCTTACAACCTAAAAAATGGTTTACCTAAGAGCCAATTCTATAGATTGAGACGGATTTGTCATTCGATTGAAGAGTTTGAAGAAAATGCTATAGATATGAAACAAAGATTCTTAGATAGGGGATATTCTACTAAGAGTATTGATGAGGCTTATAATATTGCCCTCCTTACACCACGTTCACAACTTCTAAAGAAGAGTGTTAAAAAGGAAAAAAAATTCTCTGTGTCTTGCATTACAACTTATACCCCTAGATCTTTTATCATTAAAAACACTATTATGAAGTACTGGCACCTTATAGCTGATGATGATTCTCTTCAAGACAAGTTTAAGGATCCACCTCTATTTGTATCTAGACGTGGCCCTAACCTCCGTAACAAGCTGGTTAGAGCATGTATGAGATCAGTTCCTTCCCAAACACTTTTAGCACCTCTTAGAGATGGGAACTATCCATGTGGTAATTGTGCTCAATGCAATAATACACATAAGACCTGTAATTTTAAACACCCTAGATCCGGCAAGAGTTATGGAGTTAAGGGCTTCATCACATGTAAAACTAAAAATGTTATTTACATTTTGAAATGCCCTTGTGACATGGTATACGTGGGAAAGTCCACGCGGTGTTTAAAACAGAGAATTAGTGAACATAAAAGTTCTATCAGACGTGCTGATCCTAATTACCCTGTGGCCTGCCATTTCACTGAGTATGCTCATGCAGTTTCTTCTTTACGTTTCCAGGGAATTGAACAGATTAAATTACCTAGAGGTGGCAACATTGATAAAGTGTTATGTCAAAGGGAATTGTACTGGATTCATACGCTGGACACTTTACATCCCAAAGGTTTAAATGTGGATTTTGATATGAGTGTTATGTTATAGTTGAAGTTGTATATAAAACCAGTTTGAGTCTTGAATACTGCAATTTATGAAGTGTGTTACTGATGTTTGTGCAGTTTTCTTGTACTTATTGAGTATGTATGTATTCTTATATTTTTCTGTATGTTTCTTTCTTTACATTTCTTTTGTGAATTGATGTCTTTTTCACTATGGGGAGATTGTGGTGTTGATTACAGAAGTAAAAACTACAACTCCCAATACTGAACTACAACTCTCCCACATGACTTTCACAGGTGCGGCAATCATTGTTGATTGTCTTGATGTGTCTGAACATGGTTAAGAGATGTGCCACATTTGTTGTTTGTATACCCTGAAGATGGTCTTTTGACCGAAAGCTTGGTTATTAAAACCTACTGCTAAGGATCTAAGTGTGCAGACGTCTTTATTTTCATATCCTACAAAGCAATAAAAGCCATGGTAAAAAACTGATCAAAGATGATGACAGCAGAGTGTCAGGTAATATCTGTGTCTGATAAATGCATGGTGCAGATGAGGTTGTAAAACAGGAAGAAAATGTTTCTCGGCCTTTTGGCTAAGATCAACGGGACGGGACTGTGATCGCCTTCTCTGTTTGCAAAACAGATTATTGCCTATCAGTGGTTTTATTGTTTTAAAATGCACTACTTTGGCTAGCTCTGATATAGCTGCCGCGCAGCCTCTCTGTATTCACTACTCTGCAGACTTGCTCAATGTCCCGCCCGCGGCGCTATCTGATTGGTTACAGACCTGGTTACACCTCACGAGTAATAGCCTATCAACACTTGCGAGATGGTTATGGAGCTGTGTGTCGAAATGATGAAATGCAGCATATTCAGCCGCATATTAATAAAGCGGGAATAAACATCACACTCTGATTATCTGTTTATGATGACAAGCGGAGTTAGTGTCCCAGTCACACCACTGAGAATGGCTGAAGTTACACATGATAAATCCGATGAGGCGTTTAGCGAGGCGCGGGCGCGTCCAGTTTGCGCAAATGAGGCTAAGTTAAGTGACTAACACATAATGCATCTGACTTTTCTATCATTTCACTGAAGCTCAGCATCGCGGTGTAAAGTTAATGTTATTACTTTAAAAGCAGCATTAAAACTGTTTCTACTGTAATGGTTTAACTTTGCAATCAATACATTGTTCATATTTATGTTTAAGTTGACACTACGTTGTGCCATATAAGCTATTAGAGTAAAAATATTGCGTTAGGCTGCTTCATGAGTTAATAAGAAAAAAGATTTTACAATTCCTGCAAATGCAGGACTGAGTTCATGTTCTCATGATTTATTTTTATGAATTAAAATGTTTTGAAATGTGTTGTGGACAGAGACGCATTATGTCAAGAATTATAAAAAATCTTCAATAAGCTCATAATTTGTGCTAAAATAGTATAAATGTTTAGTTTTAAAACCATTTTGAAAAGCTGGTTATATTTTTATGTTTCTGCGCAAGTTCAGCAGACAGTGAGGTTCGGGTTTGTTCCGATCAGAGCTCGTGAGTGGAGGGCGCATTTCTGAATATTAGAAATATTGTAATTAGAAATATATATTAAAAATAATAATATTATAATGGAATTTTGTTAGGTCGGCCAATGATTACCAAATTTCTCATATTGCTCTTCATAACCACTGAAAACAGTCAAAAAAGTTAAAACTAGTGGTGGGTACAAAATGACTTATGACGAAATGTGGTGGGTACCCACCGTCGCCGAAATCGACGCCTATGAAAACATCCCCCCCTCTGTTTTTTTCACAAATCGCACCCTGGGTGTACACCTGGTAAAATGATAATGACAATGACCCCGTTCTGAGTTTTTCAGTATATTATATAGTGGTCCAATAGTGGTCAAGTAGCCCTGCCTTTCTTTCACTCTGTACTGTCCCAATGCCCAGCAGACTCCTACCTTCAGGCCCCTTAGCTCCTTCTCATAACTCATGACAACTTGGTGATGCTGTGGCTTTATCTCTATAACATTCCAAGCTGGTACATAAATCCTCCCATGGGTGGTAAAACTCTTGTCTTTGTTCTCTAACACATCATACAACTATTTGCTATCCTTACCATGGACACCCTTATCTCCTCCAGGCCCAGCTATGGAATAACACATTCATATGCAAGCACAGAGAGACAACTTAAAACTTAATTCATGTAGACCTTAACCATGAAACACATTAAAAGCATACCATATAAAATATTTATACTAATCTGTAAGATGAAACACTCAAAATTTCTCTACCATATATCCCCCCTTGGGAAACTAAACATTTTCGATAACCACCCTGCAAATACGACTGCTGATACCAGAGAAGCCGGGCTAGGTACTTTAAAGAAAGAAAACATATAAAAGAATAAAATACCCCTGACAGTTCGGGCCAGACCCTCAGTCACTTTTCTAATTTCAACATTCATTTCACATGGGTCATCCTTTAAGTGATAATTAAAAACCTGTAAAAAAGAGTAATGATAAACAACATGAAAAATATAACATAACATTCAATTTTAGATCAAAAGCAAGCATATCATCTTTTCAAAAAATTCTTTTCACTTTCTGGTAAGCCGTGCTAGGTGGATGTTTTACCTCCACCCCCAGGAGATTCCTGGACCATCAGTCACTTACCAGGCTTGTTACACTGTCATCACACCGTGGACAGTGATGCTTAAAACCATCCCTTTCCCTATTTTACACACTAGGTTTGCAACTTGCATTACTGATAAAAGATTATAACTTGTAATGAAAATAATAAATGCAAAATATAATACCTTATTAATAAATGATAACAAGTACAAAAAATGATAAATGTTAATAAAAAATAATAAATGCATTAGTGTATAGGTGACACCCTATGTCCAGTTTAACATTACCAGTAACATAATGATTCTCACATGAGAGTGTTTTGCTCTGGTGGGCAGTCCACACAGAGTCTTTCTAAGAAACATGAATTCTATATGTATACGTTTAGGGTGCATCTTCCAGCTTTCGACGGTCTTCAACCAATGCGCTTTGCACGCGTAGAGGGCCGTGTGAGGGAGGAGGGTACTAGAGCCTCGTTGGTTCCCCATCACACATGGATGTTGTCCTCAAATTTATCTCCCTCGTCGTCCTCATTCATTTGTACCCGTTGGTACATTATCTTACCCATTTTTTTTTGTCTATAGTTTTCTCAATCAAACCCCTGATACATGGTATGCAACAACAATCACACAATTCAATGATAGCAACAGCTACAGCAGCTGACATCAGTAAAGAAGTTATCAGTGTACTGCACTTCCCAAACCATTTTCAATAATTTTTGTAAATGGATCATCTATCCCAGAGTTCTCAGCCAATTCATTTGACAAGGCGGTCAAACCTTCTAATGCCCTGATAATGCTCCCATCAGGGGCAGTATTATCAAAAATACATTTTCAGCATCCATCATCTATAATTTTTTAAAACACCCCCTTTTCAGCCAACCACATATCTAATGCCAGCCTGTTTTGTTGTGCCATCAGTAACGTTAGTCCCAATTGTGCAGTTATCCCCTTAAAGTGATACAATTAATTTATCCAATCCACATTTTATTGAGGATTGACCACCAGAAAATGATTGACTCAAAACCTGCAGCAATTTGATTTCTTGCTTTGTATTCATCTGGCACCCCCCTTGGAACCCCTATGGCATCTATATACACTCTAATATTATAAGATCCACCAGGCAGATTTCTTTTCTCCCTGTTAATACTCTTACCACTTATTTTATCATGTAGGCTCCCAAAATCAGGTAATGAAAACATTTCAAATGACATTATTAATTGTACAAGGGTACAGGTTTCCTTTCTAATTTACTCTCAAATTTGGCCTTAATTTCATGTCAACACACATCCACGATACGTCTGCCCTTTCTGTGTTCTGGCCTATAAACCAGTTTGCCTTGTATCCCTCTTTATCATTTGTAACACCAATTTCTCTTTGGCACCACCCATCTGTAAAATGTTTAACATCTTCATTTCCAAAGGTTCTTTTAAAACATGTATAATTACTCTTATAAGCCTGTACTTGGTGGGAACAACATTTTCATTATTAGAAACAAATAAACAACATTCATGCAATCTTCATCCTCCATATCCTTAAATGCTATAATCATACATTACCCATTCATTGTGATCTCCAAATCCAGTTTCTATGGTTCATCACATCACTACCTTAACAGCAATTGGGCTAGCTTCTGTGACCTCATACGAGCCTTCTCGTCTGGGTTCATCCTACTTTCGCTAGTAAACTTTGATGTACACTCCGGTTTCTACAGCAAAAGGTGTTGCAGTCTCGTCACCAGGTGTCTCTTTGTGCCTGCTTTCAATCTGTAAAATAGCTTTATGGTTTCTCATTAGTTCAGCAATATATTCATTAATATTCATTAATATATTCATATATTATATTCATTAATATTCAATTATTTTTTTAGATCCTCCTCATGCTCCAAATTAATTTCATTTTGGTTAGCTTTGAACATTGGTCTCCCAGTTACCATTTCATGAGGGGATAAACGCGTTGCCCTGTTAGTATTAGATCTTATGGCCAATTTAGTTAAGTCTGTGCACAGATCTTGCATATTTTTGATTTAAGTAAATCGTTACAACTCTCAACCACCCCTTGAGACTGTGGATGATACACTGATCCAAATTTTTGGGTTATTCCTACACTAGCAAGTGCTTTTCTCAACAGGTTGGCCTGAAATCCTGGTCCATTATCTGACTGTAATACCTTGGGAAGCGCAAATCTTTTCCTTCTATTTGAACCATAATTGGTTCTGACAGACACATTTCCATAGGTTTTCCAGAGAATCCTATTGTGTCAATTAAACATTCAATTTTCACTCAATTAATTATGCATGTTAATTTAGGTTCTTCCCAATCATTTTCGATAATGCTACCTGTTGGTTAATGGGACCCTCCAAACACCCCTATTGCTTCCATGGGTTTGTTGGACAGCCACGCCTATCATGAGTATTATCCCCACATCCCCAGCAAACATTGTTTTGCCCGAAATATGGACCCATATCAGCGGATGTCCTGTTCTGAAAATATCCCCTTCTTCTGCCCCTTTGCCATCTTCAAAAATTAATTCCTCTACTCTGTCCACTAGGTGCTATTACATTAACAACTACTGGTTGAGACGGGGCTGTGCCCTGGGGATGCTGCCATGGGTTCTGATTTTGGGTTTGATCCGCAGCTTGTTTTTGCAGATCTGCTACCTGTTCAGTTACAGTAGGAGGGTGTGTTGCAACCATTTTGCCCTGAGAGTGGCTCGCTTACTCTCATGACCCTGCCCATCCCACTACATAGGTTCCCCTGGGGTCCTTACTGATATCGTTGTCTATTTTCTTTTCCTCCAGACTAAATTGAGCCAGCTTTCGTTCAGTCTCTTTAGCTTGTTGCTCTAACTCTCTTTCGTGTTTCTGGTGTTTGGAAGCATGGTGTTTCAGGGTCTCCACCCACTGGCTGTGTGGCATTGCATCTAGCCCTGGGGTGTCACTCATTTTGTTTTGCACAGACACTGGCAGTGCATCCAGCAGTTCCTTTCTGAAAAGTCTGGTTTCAAAGTCTCTTGGGTAAAGAGAGTGGCTAACCGCACATCCACTTGTGACAATAAGTCTACAAAAAGTCTACAAAAACATAGTTTTTATATATAAAGTGCAAAGTGCAAGTGAATATCACTTGCACTTTGCACTTTATAAATAAAAACATCATACAGTTCCAAATTTCCCTCAACTTCTAATTCCCCTTTAAGCTGCATAGTTCCTTTAATAACTGGATACAGTGTGCTAGCATTTGGTGAAGCAACAGGGGTGGTTGGGGCTGGAGTGAGAGCAGTGAAGGGAGGGTGACTTTCAGAGAGAGTGGTGAAGGGAGGGGTGTTTGTGTGCGTGGTAGAGGGAGGGCATGGCTTGAGGGAGGCCTGGGCAGTGGGCAGTGCATAGGGCGGTGGCTTAACTGTTGTAGTTATCACAGGTAATTGGTTTGCAGTGTCTAATGGCTGTTCTAGCAATCTTGTCTTTTCTATTCTTTCGTTTTGCTTTGCCAGCTCTTGAGCTCTGACCTCTTCTCTATCAGCCATCACTCTTTCAGCTTCCTTACTCCAGCAACCTCTAGCTTTTTCCCACAATTACATTCCATCTAACAAAGCTTTCCTCTTTTCTTTCTTTCCATCCTTCTTTGCTTTCAACTCCTGATTAGCTATGTAATTAGTCATCCAAATTTTCATACTCTTTGTTTTTTCTTTATTCCATGTTCTCTGTTCTGGCCAGTGAAAGGGAGGCTGCTCTCCTTTCTTATATTTGTTACTTCTGGTATACCATTTTAGATCATTACACCACTTAGCCAATGCTTTACCATCAAAGCCTTTGTCTTGTAAGTTACACCATTCCACTGGGGCCACAGTGATAGCACGCTCTAATTCTTTTGTTGCTGCTTCCATGTTACACTGAATGATTGTTTACTTTATTTATTTACCAATAAATCAATGCACTTCTCTGCACTATAAAATGTTCCAGTCAGGCGACTGAAATAAATCACAAAGGGTCCCACACAAGTATGTAAAATGATCTCCTTTTCACCAGTCACTTTATATGTCACACAACCACTTTTAAGATTTGATTCAAATTTATACGTAGCACTTACAATGCTCAGTTCTTTATATCCCACAATTTTCTTTGACACATACATTTTACAACTGAAAAACTTCTTATCTCAGGTCAACTAAAACTAACAAAAAGATCCATCTGATTAATTGGGCTATTTTAAATGTAGACGTAACTGTATTGATCTCAGAGTCTTCTGTTTTAATTATTAAACTTCCTTCTGTTAACTTTTCTTTTGTTAAATCAAATACACTCAATAATTACTTTTCAATATTAGATAAAGATTTCAGGTTCCACCAAAATTCAATGTTTTCAGTAACAACTAAAATTCAATCACGTACAATATTTTTCACACAGGATAACTCTTACCCCTAACTTTCAAAATCAAAATTTTCATATGAGTTGAATAAGATGCAGAAATCCTTTTTTTGGGACGTTTTTAAAACAATTCACTTATGGTAAGTCCTTACCATGCAACAATTAATAAACACTTTCTTAACTTTAAGTTGGACAGAAGCTTTTCCCTTGTCTCTCCCGAATTTATTTGATAGAGTAACTTATAGTATCATAGTTCATCGATAAAGCACCCTTGAACACTGTGTCCATATCAGTGAGCTCTCTATACTGCCGTCCAAAGCGAAAGGGCAGTAACTACACATTTGGTCAAAATTGAGTTAAGGCTTGAAACGAGCTTTATGACATCTGTTCTGTCTTATGACAAAGTCTCCTGGTTAAATTTTGTCCCGTTTCAGAGAAATGAGGGTGTCAAAATTGCAGTAACTACAAAATCCATGCTAATACCAAGGCAAACCGCAGTAAGTGACGTTACTGCGTTCTGGCTTTGTTTCCCCGGCTTTGACACCGCAGATACTGCGGTTTTCCCCGATCGTAACACAACAAACCAACCATGGCACAATGCCGCGTTCAAATGATGGTTGAATTCGCGTTAAAACGCAAATAAGCAAATACGGGTAAGGAAGATAGCAAGATAATAACTCATACATAGGCAAATTACAGCTTTATAAGTAGTTAACTAGCCAGCTGCTAGCAAGTTTTGACCTACCTGTGCTCGTCCACTGAAGGCAATATCCTCCGACAATAATGATATAATCCGATTCAGTCGCATTGGTGTTTGTTGATTCGAACATCTCTCCACTTTTTAGGCAGCTAATCCAATTGTATTGACGGGTTACTCCTTTGTTTGATAAGAGTCTGGTAAAGTTATATTGTTAGGCAAAGTTAACGGCGCCCAGTCAACCTGACGAGCGCAACCGGGGCCGGCAGAAAGCACGCTAGGTGAAAAAGTACACTTCCATAATAAGTGCTCTTTTTCCACGAACTAATTTTGTAGGCTACTTAATATTAAAACATTTTGTTTAGTACTTCTTAAGCTATAATCTTAAGAATATCTAAGTTTACATAAATGTGCTACTTTGAGACAACATGAAAATGAACTAAAATGGGCATACATTTACAATAATGTCTTTGGGACAAACATGTTCTTCTATTTTTAACTTGTGTTAATTTTTAACTACTGTTTTTAAAGCAAACCTCGTATAATGTAAATTAATAAATAAAAATTAATAAAATGAGTAAAATACTCTTTGTGGTAAAAGGAGCATTTTTAGCATTCACAACATGCAAACATCAATAAAACACTTACAGTTATTAAAAACAATCAAAATGTATTAAGAAGCATGAGAAAAAGTTGAGTGAACACATTTAGTTCGTAGATACTGCACTCTGCTATTGCAATAGTGCTTTAGTTGTTAAAGGTCATCCAAAGGCAGAGTGCAGTATCTGCATTTTGAGAGTCAAGGGTCACATCGGTGGTCATGTTTTTTTTTTCTATAAAAATTTCTTCCTAACAAGGCATTACATGAATGCATTACCACTAATCTACCCACAACATGTTTGGCTGGCTAGTGTAAAAACTTTAAAGCCATTTTTCTCAGTTTCAGTGTTTGCGTAGATACTGCACTCTGCCTTTGGAGGGCAGTATAGTATCATAGTTCATCGATAGAGGCACTCATAAACACTCACTCAAGCAACCCCACTGGTTTTTCCCTCACTCTAGTCTCTCTCGCTAACCCTCGTTTGCACATTCTAAGCTCCTGGGAACACAAACTATGCAAACTCTTCATATTTGTTTCACAGAGAAATTTATAGTATCAAAGTTCATTGATAAATTACCCTTAAACACTGTGTTCAACTCAAAGAATACTTTATAGTATCACAGTTCATCGATAAAGCACCCTTGAACACTGTGTCCATATCAGTGAGCTCTCTATAGTATCATAGTTCATCGATAGAGGCACTCTTAAACACTCACTCAAGCAACCCACTGGTTTTTCCCTCACTCTAGTCTCTCTCGCTCACCCTCGTTTGCACATTCTAAGCACCTTGGTACACAAACTATGCAAACTCTTCATATTTGTTTCATAGAGCAATTTATAGTATCAAAGTTCATCGATAAATTACTCTCAAATACTCATTTAAGCAACCCACTGGTTCTCCCTCAACAAAAATCTCTCTCTTA
Organism: Misgurnus anguillicaudatus; assembly: GCF_027580225.2. Classification (NCBI taxonomy): domain Eukaryota; kingdom Metazoa; phylum Chordata; class Actinopteri; order Cypriniformes; family Cobitidae; genus Misgurnus; species Misgurnus anguillicaudatus. The sequence continues at coordinate 35,444,921 of NC_073349.2, read as the reverse complement.
TCTCACTTTTGTTTCATAACTTAACCAGTTACATCAAAAAACAACTAACAATCAAACCCACTGGTTTTCTTTTCTTTAAAAAGATATATCCATACTCATCTCAGATAATCTATTTAAATCAGCCCACTGGCTTTACAAAATTTAGTTTCAAAATTAATGTTTTAGTTTGAGTCCATAAAATCAGCTAAATTTAGTATAATTAAATGCCTTGGCTCTTGGCTATTAACAGTCAACGCCCTCTTGGCTATGTTAATATTAATTTCCATCAACTGTTTCACAGCTGGGTCCTCTTGACCCTCAGATAAGAGTACACCTACTCAGAAGACCAGGTTTCCCTATTAGAGATAATTTATCTTGTAATATCATCCACAAGTCCCTTCTCATTAATCGCAATACTAGTTAGTTTATGAGTTACAGAGAGAATTCAAATGAAAACGCCGGGCTGTCTGTGTTTTCCAAACAGAGTCAAAAATCTCATCAATGCAGGTGAAAAAATGCTATAACGCTTTGCTTACCTTAATTTAAGAAGCAAGCGGCTGGCCAGCCTTAGCAGTTTAACACACACAAAGACAAAACAATCGACTCAGGTTGGAGAACATCTCCCCCGACCGTGAATGGCCTCTGAACGATCCCACTCGGTTGTCCAATGTTCTCTCTTGTAACCCTGCTCGCAGCGCCAATAATGTCGTGGATTTTTTCAGGAGAATCAGAGACGGTTGAGATGCAAAATTCTCTTCAAAGTATTTTATTAAAGAATTGTGTCAGACAGCTTGAAACAACATTCCAAGCTGGTACATAAATCCTCCCATGGGTGGTAAAACTCAGTGTCTTTGTTCTCTAACACATCATACAACTATTTGCTATCCTTACCATGGACACCCTTATCTCCTCTAGGCCCAGCTATGGAATAACACATTCATATGCAAGCACAGAGAGACAACTTAAAACTTAATTCATGTAGACCTTAACCATGTAACACATTAAAAGCATACCATATAAAACATTTATACTAATCTGTAAGATGAAACACTCAAAATTTCATTACCATAGAACTACTTGTGGTTTTTTCTTTTCTTTCTTCAGGTTTATTTACAGCTCGCCTGGAAGGAGAATAAAACACCAGCTTTCACAGGTAAAGTGCCGTTTTATTTATTTATTCTGCTGTTTTACTATTTATCGTCTTTTTAAAGTTTAGTTATTTATTTATTCGTTCGTTTAGATATTTATTGGCTGTTTTACGTATTTTAAGAGGCTGTCGGTGCCTCTACCATGTCGGCTGCTCGGGCACCACAGCGTGCGTTTTTTATTTTAAAAAAATAACGATGGAACATTAATGGCGATGTCCAGACTGGATTTTTCTCGTGCAAAAAGTTCTAGGTTTTTTGGCAACGGATGTAAATTGTTTATTGGCTCTCCCCTAGAACCGTGGTTTCGATTTGAGTTTTAAAAGCGCTGCGCTGCTAAATGTTTTCTTTTTCTGGTCTCGTGTGGAAGCGGTGAAAGCCAGTCTCTCCATGTTCACAGTCGAAAAACTGTTGGACAATTCCCTTAAAGTGGTAATTGTTCGAATGTGGAGAGTTCCCATTAAACAATGGGAGGATCCACGCGGCTTCCAGGGCTTAAGTCAGATTCCTTCTATGATTGTGCTGGGAGAAAACAGAGGCTACATTCATTATCAGGGGATGCCCAAACTGTGTCAGAAATGCGGCCAGTTTGGGCACCTCGTAGAGGCATGTCAGGAAACAGTATGCGGCAAGTGTAAAGAAATGGGGCACATTTATGAGGAATGTACCAATGGCAGAAAGTGCAATCTTTGTGGTGAATCCAACCATCTCTACAGAGACTGCCCTAAATCCTTCGCCAACATATTAAAGGCCAAAACGGCAGCGAGAAACCCAACAGAGGCGGTCCCTGAGGTTTTGGAGGGAATTTCAAATACCCAACCAAGCCCAGGGACTGGCCGAGATGGAGCGGAAGGGACGGGCCAAGGGGCAGAGTCAGAAATTAGTAACGGTCGGGAGGAGGAGACTCCGCCCCCCCCAACAAGAACAGCAAAATGTGAGTATGGAAGCGGACAAGGAAAGTGAATCGGAGGAGGAGTCAGATGAATCGACCCCCTCCTCTTTGGAAACGGTACCCGATCTAGAAAACGAGCAAAACGATTCAAATAGTATAGGCGGAACAACTCTAGATTGGTTACCTAATGCTCAGTTGCAGAAAAGACCTGCAGGGTCTCCTCTGTGTCAAACAGGGGAGAAAAAGTTGAGGTCCACCAGCTTAAGTACTGAGGAGGGAGACAGGGTGTGGCCCTCAGCCTCCCCGAATGAGGTGTCATTTCTGCAAATACAGCTAAGAACATCATCGCCAAAGGAGCCGCAAGAGATTGTGGGCACCCACCCTCCTGAACCTAATATTATCACTATTAAAGAGGAGCAGGCGTCACAAGAGATTCTTTGATTTAAATGAACTTTGTAGTCCTTTAAATAAAAAGTTTTAGTTCCTTTTTAAGCTCATACATTTTTTACCTAATTTATTGATTACGGCCCTCACAATTTCAACAATTAATGCAAGAAGTGTGAGGTCCACAGTCAGAGCACATACTATTTTATCCTTTTTAAAATCTCAAAAGTCAGATATTTTCTTGCTACAAGAGTGTGCTTTACCTTTTTTATCTAGTTACAGGAAGTGGGAGGAGCTTTGGACGCCAGGACCCTCCATGTGGAGCGGGTCAAATTTCAACAAAAACGATGGAGTGGCGATTTTAATAAACAACCCTCACATTCTGGTTTAGGGGAGCACGGTGGTAAGAGATGGGCGAACTATTTTAGCAAATATGACTTTTTTAGATAGGGATTTTAATCTTTTAAATGTGTACGGGTTTACAGGTAAAAACGATAGGTATGATCTTTTAGAGGAACTGCAGTCCCACATGCTGGGCAGGGTACCATTAGTGGTAGGGGGAGATTTTAACTGTGTTTTAGCCAAGAATGATAGGAAGAGGGCAGGGGCAGATTTTAGGTTTGACAAGACATCAGTTTTATTGCAAAGTTTAGTTAAGGATTTTAAATTAACTGACTGTTTTAAGACTTTGCATCCAAGAGAGGTGGGCTACACCTGGTTCAGTGGTGATGGCACCAATGCCTCTCGTATTGACTACATTTTCGTACGCGATGGCCCACCGACTGATGCTATATTAACACCCTTGTTTTTTTTTCCGATCACGTTATGCTGTCTTGCACCATTTCTTTTGCCACAAAATTGATGATAGGGCAAGGGCTCTGGAAACTGAATTGCTCCCTTTTGCAGGATGAGGAGATAATTAGTGACTACAGGGAGCAATTCAGTCAATGGCAGACTCTCCAGGACTTTTTCGATTCACGTGCACAGTGGTGGGAGGTGGTGAAACACAGGACGAGACTGTTTTTTAGAAAGAAAGGGATTGAAAAAAAGAACAAAGAAAAAAGATGCATGTCGGAACTGCAAAAAAGATTACAAAGGTATTTTAAGTTTGTAAATGAAGGGTTTGACTTTAATGAAGAACTAAATGAGGTTAAAAAAGAAATGGCTGATTTAGAAAGACAAAGAAGCAAAGGGTTGATTTTAAGAAGCAAGGAAAAAGATCTGAAAGAAGGCGAAAAATGCACAAGATATTTTTTTAAGAGGATTTTAACAAACAAAGGAGTAATAGCCAAATAAAAAATGGGGAGAAGGAAGCCAGAAATACAGAAAAAATATTAGAAGTAGTAGAAATGTTTAATGGAGATTTATACAACAAAAAAAAGGTAAGAAAGGAAGCCATAGAAAACATTTTGGGAAATTTAGAAATGAAAATTGAAAATGAGTGTGCTATTTTAACCCAAGATTTTACTCTTTTAGAGCTTACAAAATGTATGAAGGATTTTAAAACAGGTAAGTCGCCGGGAAGTGACGGCCTTCCCGTGGAATTTTACTCAAAATTTTGGGACATTTTAGCACCAGAACTTTTAATGGTTTTTAAGGACTTTGACAGACTGGACAAACTCCCTGACAGTTTTAGACTAGGCATTGTTTCGCTTTTACATAAAAAACGAGACAAGACAGACTTAAAAACGTGCAGACCAATCAGCCTTTTAAATTTGGATCGCAAACTTTTTAGCAAGCTATTAGCAACACGTATGTCCGTGTTTTTAAAGGACGTGATCCATCCGGATCAAGCGTGCGCTGTGCCCGGGAAGAGGATCACGGACAGTCTGATAATGATCCGGGATGCCATCTGTTTTGCGGGGGACAGAAACATTGGCCTCATAGTGCTAAATTTAGATTTTGAAAAAGCTTTTGATCGGGTCTCGCACCAGTATTGGAGAAAATGGGGTTCCCAGGGAGGTTTTTAGCATGGGTGGGATTGCTGTATAATGATATAACCAGCAAAATTCTCGTAAACGGGCATTTAACAAAAGCTGTTAATATACACAGCGGCGTCTGTCAAGGTTGCCCATTATCCCCGCTCTTGTATGTGGCATGCATTGAGCCACTGGCACAGCTCTTGAGAAGGGACCAACGGATCGAAGGACTCAAACTTCCAGGAGGTTTGACAGCAAAATGTGTTTTATACATGGACGATGTGACAATTTTAACGACTGACTTTTTATCTGTCCGGAGAGCTTTGGAACTAACAGATTATTATGGACGGGCCTCAGGCTCTAAATTAAACAGAGACAAGTCAGAGGCCCAGCTCTTCGGACAGTGGCGCGACATAGATGTGGAAGGACTGGACGTAACTCTAAGGGAAAATTATATTAAAATTCTAGGTATAAAATTTGATAGGGAGGGTGGTGGACGAGGAAATTGGACTGATACTTTAGGAAAAGTAATGCGGCTTTCACATAGGATGCGGTATGCGCTGCGCTCGCCGCTGGGTTCAGCGCAGCCAAGCGATTTGCGC